>NC_051217.1:38584857-38842357 GCF_015220715.1 Pygocentrus nattereri | reverse complement strand
GAAAATAACGTTAAAGTCAGACAGCTGAAATGGACATAATGAAGAAGAAAGAAAGCAAAAATCCAAAGAGTCAAGCAGCCTAGGCTAAAGCATACTGCCACAGCTGGTGGGGAAAATGTTTTTTCTCTTTTTTTAATTTATATTTACCTTTGATGACTTTGTGCAAAAGCAGACAATTCTCAGATCACTACCGGTAAGGATGATGCTTTTTTTCTAACTTGGGTCGCTGATATTTGTATATTTTACATATATTTGGCCATCTTGTATGCTGTTGAACTATTCGGCCTTGCCTTTACAGATGTCCTTGGCACATCTTTTGAAAATTTGGAGCTTTGAATTTAAAGCACAATCGCAGAAATATAAAAAATGAAAATGAAAAATTAAAAGCTCTAAAGATTGACTCAGGTAATGGTGGGTAGTTTATTGACTGCTAAGCATTGATCAGAGGAGAAAATGAATCAGAACTTTGGGAAACATGAGGAGAGCATCAGTATTATGATCGGCAGTAACGTGTTGACAAATTACTTCATTCATTTTGCTGTGCCACTAATAAAGTTCCCACCATGAGCCAATGCAGTTGTGCAGATTTTCAAATAATTGCCTGCTGGGTCTCCAGAGTGGCTCAGGCTCTTGGGCACACACCCATAAAACCCATTAGATGATCCAGGCCTGCCAGTAACTCACAGTATAGCACTCCCTCTTGTATATTATTGTGCATAGTCCACAGTAGCGAAGGCCTGAGAGTGTGAGGCTTGTCTACGACTTACTTTTTGATTAGCACAGGAATGGCTCACCTACCCTTGGCTTAGCTTCAGGCATCACTATACAGTATATAACACTGTAGAAGCACACATGCACCGTGTGGCTTCCAGGTGTGTATGCGTGAATGAATTAGACCTTAAATACACTCTCAGAGAGCGCTGTAGTGTGTAGGCATTTGCATCCCACCCACACATCTGCACTAACAGCTCTGCCAGTACTTCAGTAACTTCAATGACTTTCATCCCTTTTTGCATCAGACCAGAGGCCAAACATGACCACACACAAACAACACAGACCATCAGAATGGCATGCTCTTATCACCTGTGTCTGCTTATCACCATTTGCTCTTGTTTATCTGACTGTGTCTGTAGGCGTACAAGGGCTTTCAAAATATAGTAAATAAATGACACCAGTAACACATTTTTCCAGGACCCTTTAAAACGTGGGCTAGACCAATTTTAGGGGTCTTTAACCCCCCCCCCAAGTAAATGTATTAGCCCTAATCATCTATGGTTTATTCTCATTCACATTATACTGTAATAGCATGGTGCGACCTCGGGGAGGAGCTGCTGCTGCTCTAATGCAGTGCTGCCTCTGCTGGACTACCTGAGATTGACTAACACAGCGTTCAATCATATCAGACTTCATACGTTGTAAGCCAAACATATCAGACCTGGGGGCAGGTCTCTGTTTATGCACTGCAAAGTAACCGGCGACCAAGCTGAAGACAGGATTTTGGCTAAAAGTAAACATTAGGTTTTATTCAAAATCTATAATATACAGTGTGAAACAGTGTTAAACAGAGTGAATGTCCACCTACAATATGGACTTGTGGCAAATTATGGTCAGCATAGCTGAATGTTTTTTTGCCTGGTTGCTTAACTCTAGCTGGCTATCTGTTATTGGCTTTGCGTTTAAGTTAGTTAAAGAAAAGAGGCTAGGCTAATACTAACATTAGCTAACTAGCTGAGTATAGCTGAATAGGTTTTTTTTTGCTTGGTTGTTTAACTGTAGCTAGCTAACTATAGTTAGCTTTGGGTTTAAGTGAGGTAAAGAAAATAGGCTAGGCTAACACTAACATTAGCTAACTAGCTGAGTATAGCTGAATAGGTTTTTTTGCCTGGTTGCTTAACTGTAGCTAGCTAACTGTAGTTAGCTTTGGGTTTAAGTGAGGTAAAGAGGCTAAGCTAACACTAACATTAGCTAACTAGCCAAGTGTGGCTGAATAAGTTTTTTTGCCTCTTTGCTTAACTCTAGCTAGCTAACTGTAGTTAGCTTTGGGTTTAAGTGAGGTAAAGAGGCTAGGCTAATACTAACATTAGCTAACTAGCTGAGTATAGCTGAATAAGTTTTTTTGCCTGGTTGCTTAACTTTAGCTAGCTAACTGTAGTTAGCTTTGGGTTTAAGTGAGGTAAAGAAAAGAGGCTAGGCTAACACTAACATTAGCTAACTAGCTGAGAAGCCAGCTAGTTTAACTTCACTTCGTAGTGAGAGCGGAAGAGTGAGTGAACAAGAGTGATAGACCAAACATTATTTACAGCTCTATTTTTTTTTCTAGGTTTCTTTTCGGTGTTTGGAAACAATGACACCAGTATTTTCCACATATTGTTGTTTACAGTAAGTTATTGTCAGTGAAAAGTACGAGGCTGAATTTGGCTTCCTATTCACCAGATTCTTGCTCGGCTGTGAGGTGCCAGGATGAAACTGCTGCAGCATTTAAGGAGGAAAATTCAAACAAGAAGCTGATTCAGCTTAGTTTCAAGGTTAGGTTCAAGAGGTCATCATAACATGATTATATATCCCCCAGTTATTTAACCTGTAAAAAGAAATGAACAGGCAGCAGCTCCATCAGAAGCCAGTCTGATTGAAGATTTTTACAGGCTAAAAAAAATAAGTTGTTCATTGTTCCGTTGTAGAAACCGTCTCTTTTAGTGTCAGTTTATTTACCAAAAGCTGTGTCAGAATTTACCAATATTTAGTGGAATCCATTCTTCTATTTACTTGTGCAATGTTTCCTGTATGTCTGGCTGTCACCCAGCCCCAGTACATGATACGCCCACCATCATGCTTAACAATAGGCAAGGTGTTCTTTTCATCAAATGCTGCTTTCTTTCCTTCAAGCATACCACTGGTGATTGTGGCCAACGAGTTCCATTTTTACTTCATCAAGTCTCAGTACTTCTAATAACTGTTCCATTGAGATCATGATTGCTGCGTTGTATATTGACTTCTGCCTTGCCTTCCTGGGCAGCATGCAACATCTTGCAATGACTTCCACAGTTCCCCTTAACTGCCATTTCTTAATGACATTTCATAGAGTGAAACCTGTGAATTAGAAGTGCTTTGATATCTTTTCATTGTTTTTTTCCTACTTTGTAGGTATCAACTAGCTTCATATCAGATCCAGGCTACGTTTACACAGCAGGTAAAAGTGGCCCAAACTTGATTTTCTCAGCAAATCCGATTTTTTTGTTTGGCTGTTCACATCATCTTTTAAATGTGATCTGTATGTGACATCAGTCTGAACAGATCAGCTGCTAAACTGACCTGAATGCACAAAAGAACAATGCTTCATGTGGCTCATCCAGAGGTAAACATGACAGCCACCGAATGCCAGTTGCTCCCGAAGGATTCAGTTTCGTCTTTGCCAGCATCACAGTAGAGATTATGAAGTTCTGATGGTTGATAGCTTGGCTCATCACACACAATGTGTTCGGGTTCACCATAAAAAGGACGTGTTAATCGGCCATGGCCATTCTTTGGTTCGTGTCCTCGGATTGTTTAAACTGTTTTCTGGCACTGCAGGCTTGGTCTCCTCCGGAGGTGTTCGGCCGTTTCATTGAAAACCTCTTCAAACATGGAGCGGCTGCAATGAGTTTCTTCTATTTTTTTGGTACAGAAACATCTACCTAATGTTTATGAGTCTCAGCAGTGCGAAATTATGACAAATGCCAAGTTGTATTGACGTAAAAGTCGCATGAATTCTGATCTGAGCTGCATTGACACAGCTCGGATACAGATCGGATTTCAGTACCACATATGAAATCGTCTCAAATCAGAACTGAAAATGTCAGATTCAATGCGTTTTTTTGCTGTTTACACTGGCTTTTATATGTTTATATGCAAAGATTTTTTCCAATCTGATTGAATACAATCCGATTATAGATTCAGACTGAGGTGTTTATATGCACACTCTATTCAACAGTCTGATGGAAAATCTTCGTTTACCTGCTCACTGCAAGTAATCCGATGCAAAATGATGCGCATGCATGGAGTACCGCTTAGAGTAAACGTTACCATGACAGCGAACATCATGCGAGTCCAGTCAGAGTGAGATGAGCAGCGGTGAGCACTGCTTGTTTTTATTTGCTGTAAAATGATGTCAGACTCGGAAAAACGTCCTTCACATGCACTTATAAAGGAAGTGGCGAGAGGACGACATCGTGTTCTGAGACACATAAGCTGGACACCCATCCCATCGCTGTCTTTTACAGATCAGAGCATAAACTTTGTCTCCACTTCAGACCAGTTTCTGCTCCACCATGTTGAACATCATAAACCTTTCGCTATGATGCGACGCGCATGCGCAGAGCGTATTTACACGTTCCGATAGGGAATGTAATCGGATTCAGGCGTTCACATGGCTGTTATTCTTCTATTTAACTGATTATTTAGAAGTTTACCCACCTCGTTCAATCGGACAGAAATTGTATTCCAAATGGCCTCAATCTGACTAGACTATTCCGATTGTGGTGTTTACATGAACGCATTCTATTGAGCTATTAGTCGGATTATTTATGGATTATTAGGCTGCATGTAAACGTGGCTACTAACAAACAGACACACGTCTGTGTCAGATGTGAAGAAAAAGATTGGATTTGGGCCATTTTTACCTCCTGTGTAAACGTAGTCTTAGAGGAGTCAATGGCCATTGAGTGACAGCACAAGGTTTGAAGAGTCAGAGAATTTATTATGCTCTGGGATTGTCATCAGCTGACAGCTCCTAGTGACCATTCTTGACCTGCTTAGACATTCCTAATGAGTAAATTTAGGTGTAATTAACTCTGTGCATTCTGAAGCTTAGCTGGTAGCTGGAATGATGTTCAAAGTTTTGCACATGCCACAAGTTCCAATGTGCACTATTTTACAATTTCACTGTTACTCTAAATGCACTTCACTTTACAAAGTGCTTAAGCAGCAAAATGGAAATATACGCTATAATTTGGGTGTTGCAGTGGTTATTGCGGCCCCGTGTCACTAAACTGTTGGTTACAGTTTTTTATTGCACCTAATTGTGATGAGCATTACACATTATAGCTGTTTAATTTGGTAGTAACTGTGCTTTAGTGGGACAGCAATGCAGTGGATCGTCTGACCGTTTTAAATGCTCTCAGTTCCTCTCATAAATGGCTTAATGGAAAATCAACATTTTTTTTTATTCCTCTTCCTGCTTACACAACAGCCTTGAATCCTGAATCACCTGCTGTTTACAAAACTAGGTGCCAAACATCTGATCCCTTTTTCATCTTAACCAGAAAACACAGAGGAATCCACAATCACAGTTTTCAATTACCACCAAGTCTAAAATACACTCTGTAATCCCTCCAGTCTGCACACTGTACAGTTGACAGTGAGCACAGTGATGTGAGTGTGTTGAGCAGGTCTGGTGTTACAGGTGGACACAGTTCCTGCAAGCCTTTAGAAGACACACTAATTTCTAGCAAATTTTCCATTCATCTAGTGATATATATCACTGTTATTAGACACTCCCACCTTGTCAGAGACGATAGCTCACCTGCTGCTGCACAGTTTGTGTTGGTCATCCTCTAGTCCTTCATCAGAGGTCACAGGACGCTGTTGGCTGGATATTTTTGGTTGGTGGACTATTCTCAGTCCAGCAGTGACACCGAGGGACAGGCGTACCAAGATACATTTTATTTTGATTTCAAACGTTAAAATCCTTTATATTTTTGGAACGTTTCTGATATTTATTGACGTGCAATCAACTGTAAATGTAACATTTTGTGTAAATAGCTATGTAATGAATTATGTCTTTACATTTAAATAATTTGAAATAAATCATGTAATATAACTCAATTAGTAACAATAAGCTAATAAATATTTCTAATATTTCTAAGCTAATAAAATATATTAAATATATATCGGTGTTATATTTCAGTTTTTTCTCAGAATGTATGTTGTTGGGGGTTGGCAAGAAACATACGAGACATATGAATGCTACATTATCAATGATGCCTTTAATGTGGAAATAAAAACATGTTATAAAACGTGTTACACGGCAGTTGTTATTCTTTTCAAAAACTTTTGTACAAAATGATTTACAGAATTTTGTAATTCTGGGAAATAAAACAAATAAATATGTTAACCGAGGAGGGAGTAACTGTCTTTTGGTAGGAGCAACATGAATTTTTATGAAAAATTATGGAAAATAATCTTGTTGAATGTCTCAATTGTGTAACATTAAACAAATACATGACAATCTTTATATCAGTATTTCCAAAACAATTCAGGGTTTTAAAAGAACTGTTATGCTGTTTGTTACACTGCTCTGTGACAGGGGATGTGAAACAGTGAGGAACTCCTGTTGAATAACATGTAAACAAGTGTAGCAAACACAACCGCACACATACACACACGGACACGTTCATCTGTCTTCTTGATGTAATGGTAGAGATTGAGGTGCAGGGGCGTAATTGCTTTGATCTTCATACTCTTTCCTTCAGCGCGACCATCGGCCCTTACTTCACACCTGGTGGGGCCATGATCTGCCCTCTGTAAGCGCTCTCGGTGTAATTTCAGAAGAGGAAAGGGGGCATTAGCTGGCACCTTGAAGTGATTTAATTAACGCTCCTCTCTCTCTGGACCTCAGCTGGACAGTCAATAGTTCAGCGGCATGCTTTCATTTCGATGGAGGGAAATGATCCACCTCAGATCATGACTGAGTCTGTCCTTCACACTGTGATGTCCAGTGATGTTTGTTTCAAGGATGACGGTTTCTGATTGCTTGGTTCATCAGAGCACAGGTACTGTACTGCGCATTAGTCAAGACTACCCTTTAAGTTATTTTGTTTCCAGCCTTTGTGTACAAGTTATTTATTTTTCAAAGTAGGGAAAAAAAACATACAGCAGTGTGTGAAAGTTTTGGCACCCCTGCTCAAACAACATGCTTTAAAGAAAATTCACACATATCACTTATTAATGCACAATTACTGGTTATTTGCTGAAATTATGTATGTAAAATCACAAAATGCAGTCAGTGCAAAGGTTAAAATGTCACATTTTTTATTGCTCATTTTTTACCCATATGTTAAAGTTGGCAAGCAAATTGAATTGTGCACCAAAATTAGCAGAAAACTCTTCTGTTTAATTTTATCCTCTATGGAAGATGTGCTATTTTTCATGTAGAAAAACATAAAACATATCATTTGATCCATATAAAGATTCAAACTTTATATGGATCTGTCCAGGAAATAATATGTAAATATATATATATATATGTGTGTGTGTGTGTGTGTGTGTGTGTGTGTGTGTGTGTGTGTGTAACAGGGAGCGAGGTTGCGGACGCATATGTGGAGATAAGCGACTTTTACTGTGGGCAAATCCCAAATCAGGGTCATAACGGTCCAAAGTCAGATGGCCAACACGGATAGATTTAAAGTCAGACATGATAAGCTTGTTATTGTATTGCATTGAATGGCACAGAGTTCTGCGTTCAACTCTTCTGTTTCTGGGTGTCTGCAGTGACATATTTGTTTCTAGCAGTATCTGAGCCCAGGACTGTCTTTTTCTCTAAGCTATTGGTAACTAGCAATGATACTTTCTCTAGATAGACAAAGCACTTCTTGTAAGTCGCTCTGGATAAGAGCGTCTGCTAAATGCTGTAAATGTAAATGTAAATGATAAACACGGAAACACTGAACCAACATATAAACACAACCAGTTCAAACAGTTCAAACAACAAAGACCAGCGACAACTAGAGGCAAACACAGGGCCTAAATAATAACAGGGTAAACGAGGAACAGGCGGGAACACAGGTGGAAACAATCAAGGGTGGAGTCACGAAACGAGGGGGCTAGACTGAAAAAAACAAAACAAAGAACACGAGGGCTAAACCAAAACACAACACGAACACATGGACAGGACTGGAAGGGGCCGATCGTGACATATATATATATATATATATATATATATATATATATATATATATATATATATATATATAGTGACCCTTATTGGTCCCACAACAGGGAAATTTAATCTCTGCATTTAACCCATGTGTGCAGTGAAACACCACATACACACTAGTGAACACTCACACTAGGGGGCAATAAGCACACTTGCCCCGAGTGGTGGGCAGCCCTATCCACAGCACCTGGAGAGCAGTTGGGAGTTAGGTGTCTTGCTCAAGGGCACTTCAATCACATACTGTCGGCTTAGGGGATCGAACCGGTGACTTTCCGGTCACAAGGCTGGTTCCCCAGCATCCAGCCCATGACTGCCCCCTTACTGTATAATATATACAGTATATAAGTACTGTATATATTAATGCCTTGGGTTTTAATCAAAGCTCTGAATACTTAATACTTTTTTCTGTTTTTCCTGACTGTGCTGCCGTTTTAAAGCTTAACTGTGTTTCGGTGAGATATTTGCCTGTCATGTATTGTGATTCTAAGTGAGTCTGAGGTTTTGAAAGACCCATAATGTGTCCACTCGGCATTACTGCATAAATAAACCAGCTTTACGAAGGTCTCTCAGCCTTGTTGGTCATTCCTGCAGGGAGGAATCCTCTAGTCTAGAACTGTATTAGGTTTAGTCACTGGACTGTGGATGCCTTTCCCCTGGGTCTAAACACACATCCGCACACACAGGCCTGCAGGCATACATCAAACCCGGGTGGCTCATACAGCACGTTGAACAGGTCAGTGAACTGGTCTGTCCCTTGAGCACTGAGGGGGAGGGAGGGGGTTCAGACAGGCCATGTTTTCTCATCATGCTCGTCAAGGCCAGGCTGGTCATTTTTCTAAGGCTACATAGCTCTGCCTTCTTCGTCCTTGCTACTGGCTCTTCATATATGATACAGAGTTCTGTAGGTGCTCAGAGGCTCCAAAAGAGCTGGTTCATCCAGTCTGGCATGCAAAAGAAATTGCAAGAATATATTGACAATGGATGGTTCCTCAAGTGGGCCTGTAGAAACTGCTGGTGCTTTACATTGCTCACTTTTACTTTCACTAAAGTCTTCACTTCAAACACACTGCGATTTGTATTCTGTGGCCTGCTTAGTAGTACTTGGCCTTTTACTTTGGCCTAGTGCAAAGCTTTTGGCACTGTTTGCCTGTCCGCCATTCCATTGTTTATAACTCATTTTTTATGTAATTCTGTCGATGATAGTTAACAGTTGCTGCACATCACATGATCAAAGCACATGTTCCTTCTGTACAGTTGGTTGGTGGCACAGTTTGTCCATTCTGTTCATGTGTCAACTCTGATTTAGTATCACTACAGAAGCAAACAGACAGTCAAAGCCAGCCTGGAGTAGAGAACAAAACAACCTCTGTTGAGCACAAAATAGCCTTCAGGAGAGCAAATCAGTTTTATTTGTATAACACTTTTCACCTAAGGCAGCTTTCCTGAATTTGGGGCCCAACCTCCAAATGAACAAGTCAAGGGTTACTGCACATGCATGAGGAAGAAACACTAAGAGGAACCCAACATTTTAAAAGCATGAGAATAAACTACTAAGCGCAACCAAGATGAGACTCACTTGGAAAAAACTTCCAAGAGGATGAGGAATAACCACTGAGAGAAACCAAAGGTGTGTCCCAATTCAGGGGCTGCATTATACTGCAATTCAGTAGACCATGTCGGTAGAGATGGTCTGTTCCACGGTGGATTTCCTGTTTTTGTCACAGCACCGCTGTTCCCGTTCTTACCGTTGCATCACAAAATGCTGCTCAGGATGTCAAGTTCTTTTGAAGTTCTTTAAAGATGGAACCAGAAACTTTTTAGGTTTCTTATTTTTTCATTTATTAGATCTGGAGATGATTCACTGGCGGTGCCTGCATGTTAATGTAAGTTTAGCTTCAGACGACACTGGTTGTTTTCACCATTTGTTTAATTAACTATTCAAGTTTAAACCCAATATATACATTTTAAGTATCTCTTCAGCTGCCGTTCAGTCCTCTGCTGACGCCGCCGTGTTCTTGAATCCTCACACAATGAATAACAGGATATGTTGGCTTGTGAAGGATCCATTGGTTGGATCCTTCATTTCCATGGAAAAGAAGGACACATTTCTCAGCTGCGTATAATAGATCCTTCGAAATGGGACAGCCTAGTCATGCTGCTGTGACACAATCGGCCTTTAAATGCAGCCTCCAAAGGATGCAGCCCCTGAATTGGGACACAGCTCAAAACTCTGAAGGAAAAGCTCCCTAAGAGCATGCACAAGAAACATTGAGAGAAACCAAGACTCAGAACAACCTAAATGTTCTAAGAGTGTAAGAGCTTGAATCAGTAACCTAAGTATCAAAAGGACAAACACCCTAAGGTCTTGAAGTAGAACCACTGAGAAGAACCAATACTCAATTGGAAAAACTCCCTGATGTCTATATTACATTTATGGCGTTTGGCTGGCGCTCTTATCCAGAGCATCTTATAATTTGATCATTTTACACAGGTAGGCCAAGGCGATGTTAGCAGTCTTGCCCAAGGACTCTTATTGGTATAGTGTTTTGCCCAGGTGGGGATTGAACCCCAGTCTACAAGGCAGTTGTGTTAACCACTACACTATCCCAGCCACCATGAGGAAGATACACTGAGAGGAACCAAGAGTCCTTTGGAAAAAGCTCCCTAAAAGCATCAACATCAAGTAGAACCAAGGCTAAATTGGACCAATTCCCTTACAGCCTGAGGCAAGAGAAAGAACCACCAAGAGTAGCCAAAACATGAGATTATGAAAGAAAATCACTAACAGGAACAAAGACTCAAAATGAGAATCTCCTTAAGATCATGAAGTAAAAACAACCAAGAACCAAGACTGAAGGGGAGAAAATCCATAAGACCATGAGGAAAAAGCACTGAGAGGAACCAAGACTCAAAATGGTAGACTCCCTTAAGATCTTGAAGTATTCAAGTGATTTTGAGACACTATGTCAAAACAATGAGATATTACATTGAAAGAAAATAACTGGTTATTTTGGGATAGTAAATAATTATAACTAGATACCAAGTTGTATTGTGGCATTGTCATGATTTTGATCATAGAAATTCAGTATTTAGAGAAAGTGTCACTATTTTGACTTAGTATGTCAAAAATCTGACATACAGCAGCCAGAAACGGAGACAGAGTGGAAATTTATTTCTCCTTTACGTCAAAGGAACATACTTTCATGGAGTGCAGTCCATAGCTCTCAATTCAAAGCAGACTAGTCCATGATGCCTCTGACCTGCTGCAGTAGAGCTCCATATAAAGCCATGGCATAAAGCTACATCACTAGAGAAGCCTGGAGCCACCAGCCGGAGCTGCGGCCAGCACGCGTGACCTATATGAATGTGAGTGTGAATGAGCAAAAGGGCTGCTCACATTCACAGCTGAGACCCCTCACAATTCGGAGTGTTTCCGCTGATGACGCCACTGATTGAATAAAAAGAAGGAAAAAGAGGAAGTTGGAAGTTGGCGAGGGGGAGGACTCAGCTGTAGGTTGAAAAACCTTTCAGCACGTTTGGGACAGTGCGCTGAAAGTGAACGCTCCACTGATTTCCCAGATTATTGGCCTGTGCTGTAATTTTATTATTCTGCGTCTGCCGGCTTGGGAAGTGAGACCCGAGCGGAGAAACCAGATCAGTGTTTGGGGTCCCATTCACATGCAAATTGGTCTGAAATCAATAGCCGAAGTAATTTCAAGCCACGATGTATTTTTACTGCACTCTGAAATATTGCTAAAACATCGCAATGAGAAAAAACAGTTTGTGAAGGTGATTAGTGTGACTGTATTGTTTTGCCTTTCTAGTTTCCATAGAAACATCCATCACAAAGCAGAGGGGTTCCTTCAGAGTTTCTAAGCACAAGACGTTCCTCAGGGGAAACTGATAACCATTTTTCCTGATCAATAAGTCAGCTGTAATGCTGAGCTCATAACTGTTTAACTGTGCCATTGATTTGTAGCTTCTGGTGCTGGAGCACAGGATGGGAATTGAGTTAGAGAGGCAGGGCTGCCTTTTCCCTCACACTCTCTTGAACGTATAGAGTCCTGTCCCTTCATTCATGTCGTATCGATTCGGTTATGCAAACAAAATATTAAGAAAATTAATTCAGTTGATTCTTATTGATACATTAAGAAGCCCTAGTTAAAGTAAGAGCCTCATGTACAACTTAGAGCATAGACTAGAAATGGAGATTTGCATGTCGACCTGCCTCATGACTCAGACACGCACTTAACTGACTTGTGACTCTAATGCGCTTCACTAACTTGCGACTTTGACGCGTACTTAACTGACTCACAATTCGACTCAGACATGCACTCATCTGACCCGCAACTTGACTCAAATGCATGCTTAACTGACTCATGACTCAAATGCATGCTTAACTGACTCATGACTTGACTTAAATGCATACTCAACTGATTCACAACTCAACTCAAATGCAAGCTTAATTGACTTGTGACTCAGTTCAGACTTGCGCTTACCTGACTCCCAACTCTAAAGTTCACTCAGTTGATTGACTTAACTTGAACGCACACTTAGCTGACTCGTGCACATATTAAACTGACTCAAGACTCAAATGCATTGTTTGATTTGTTTTTCATTGTTATATGAATTTTAGTTCTTTATTTTCAGTTTTTCGTCTCTAGTAATGTAATGAAAGCTAAAAACTCATTAAAAAACCACTGTGAGAAAATGTTATGATGCTCAATAGAGAAGATTTAAAATAGCTTGGCTTAAAATGACTTTACATTAAATTACATTATACGTTATTACGTTTCTCTCCTTTAAAGTTACCCATTTGGAGAAATGTGTTTGTTTGTCGGCTTGATTTTTTTGTTTTTGCTAATTTTAGATTATTAATATAACATCAGATCACAGTAATGTTATTTAAGTCTATCCCAGTGCCTGAACATTTATTCATTTTAAGATTATGAGTTCATTTACAGCACAAGATCTTTTTTTCATATTTCCTTATAACATTTTCTCACCATATTAGCAGATAATTTAGCCTAATTAAAGCAACGTTTTACACGAATTGCTTTAATTTTCTTTTTTGACATTTGTTTTTTCATTTGTGTAGCGGTTTGTTAGCAATAAAAGCTCTGCTCTGAAGCTCTATGTGGCGGGAAGATAATAGGTGGACTAATAACATTTGACTGAAATGAAAGGGTAGCGGTGATGGAGGGTGAGGCCTTTTGTGTGCAGTGCACTAACCCAGAGATCAATTCCAGGTCAAGAATTACAGCCATAATCAGTGAGTCACAGGTGGAGCTGGAGTCAGTCAATCTGTAATGGACTTAACTAGGGGTCAGTGCAGCGCCTTGACCCGGGCATTAATGTCGTCGTAATCAGCAGCAGCAAGCACAGGGCTGTACAATGTGACAATGTCGTCGCACACAGTAGGTTTGGGCAATATCCAACTGCTTATCCTAACGGCCCAAGAGCATCAGCATCGGCTTCGCAGTACGGGCTGTGATGCAGGATCAGGTCAGGGGTTTACGGTAGTTTATACACAAAGTGCTGCAGAAGGTACAAAATGTACAAAAGCAGTTTGCCTGCTGAAAAGAAGTGCTTTTAAACACATTTCTCGATTTGGAAGCTGAGACATCCCCTAGTATTTCTACAGCCTTTGCTGCTTTTAGAAACGGTGGACAAAGTACACAAATCCTGTACTTGAGCTAAAGTAGAGATAGCAAAATATTACTCCAGTAAAAGAAGAAGTTCCTCCCTTTAGACCTCCACTTGAGTAAAAGTACTAAAGTATTTGCCTTAAAATGTACTTAAGTATGAAAGTAAAAGTACTAAAAGAGTAATTATGACTCATGTCCTGTTATCATTTTTATAACAAGACTCGCTTCATGAACTCATTTCAGGTGAAAGTCCTCCAGTGTCTATAGAGTCTATTAAAATGATCATAAGCACAAAACACTGAAGGTAAACAGTTTCCATCAGGGAGAACCGAGTGGCTCTGAAATCACTTTTACAAACAAGCAAAGTTTCAGTTTAAGATTACTTTTTAACTTAGTTACAAGTTAAATTTAATTAAAAACTGGCTTTAAACTCAGGATCACAGATGAGTATCCTATACTGTGTTGATCTGTAGGCCTCTGTTCATAAACATAAACCAGCCCAAAGTAATTTACTATAAAATGGAAGTGTTTATGTAAATTCAGAAAAAGAAACATGATACCCTGACTGGGCTCACTTTGTTTTGATGTTACGTTTTTACACACACATAAACCCAAAGGAACGACAGATTTATCATAATGTTGTGGAGTGAAAGTAAAAAGTCGCCCAAAATGAAAAACTTCAGTAAAGTACAGATATACGAAAAAAGTACTGAAGTACATTAACGAATTACATTTACTTCGTTACTGTCCACCACTGAGTTTTAGCCTCTACACTATCATTAGCCTGTTAAGATTAAAGCTTTACCTCATTTTCGTTTCCTGTTTTGAAACAGGACCCCAACCTGCATCATGCATTACTGCTGGTGTAGGTCTCTTCACACTTCAAAAAGGCCAAAAAAGCCGGACTTGAGTGCCAGTTTTGAGTTACTAAGGAGAAATTAATTATATATTCTATATATTGCACTAAAATGAACACTGTATTCTGACAGAGAGAGTTAATGAACAGATACCCAGTTAACCGCAAAAACTAAAAGGGGAAAAAACCAGACTTCAGTCAAAATAAGGACAGAGCTCTAGACTTACTTTATTGATGATAGCTTTTTATAATAAAATAATAGCCTTCAAAATCAGCAGGCCTTCGTCTTGGGAGAGTAACTGAACCTGGCTCTTCAGATGAGCTTAGAAGTATAAACGAACCTGTGTAGGGTTAGACACTATTGGAGACTTGTTGTCTTCTACACGGGGTCTTTTCTCTTGAATGGAGCCATATCAACATGTGAGTTTGTCAGAGAAACATTTAACGAGTGTGTTTACGTGCACTTAATCATCTGATCCGATTTCAGCAGCATACTCTGTTTTCTTAGATCAGATTAAGGCCTAGTCGTCTGAAGAAATTTTCATTTCATTTTGTCCATTCATCGTGAAATTTACGTACAGTGTAAAGGACAACAGACATTTTCAACTGAAAAATGTCAAAAAAAGTATATGTATATATATATATATATATATATATATATATATATATATATATATATATTTCTGTTGTCAGAAGAAAATAAAACCCCTATAGGTTCCCTATAATATGACACGTGTACACCTGATGGCATCACATGCACATGCACAGCTGGCGTCCGTGCGATCACTGATGTGTCTGGAGGTTATCGCTTAGGTTGTGTTGATAATCTCACACATTCATTAGCACAAACCTTCTTCTTCCTCACCATCCCCACCTCTCTCTCTCTCTCTCTCTCTCTACAGAGATGAACATGAGAGCTGGCCAACTGAGAGAAAAATGGAAAGAGAGAGAGAATTGAGTTTTTCCTCAGACCTTTATTTAGCCATGAGAACATGGCTAAAAAGAAGCGGATGGGTAGAAGAGCAGTGATATTACAGTGACATTACAGTGAAAAAGGAGCTGAAGCTTTATTAGCGCTGTGTTGAGGGTTGTGTGTGTTTGCATTGTGTGGTATGGAGCAAAGGCCAGGCATGTAATGGTGCTCACGTATAAGGGCTGTTCATTCTGTCTTCATACGACAAAAAAAAAAGAAAACACAAAAGCTGTGGCATTTAGAAAAGAAAGGGCTTTCTAATAAACTATGGATTAGGTGTTAGATATTATGACTTTCATATTGGAGGGGGGGGGTCCCTCATATTACAAAAGACCCTAGACAAAGACCACCCACACACACACACACACACACACACACACACACACATTTGTAGACCCATAAAGACAGAGGCAGAACCTTCAAGTCCCCAGGGCCAGGATGCCCCATTTACCTTAGTTCATTTAGTGCTCACACACACACACACACACACACACACATACATATATATATATATATATATATATATATGTATGTGTGTGTGTGTGTGTGTGTATGTGTGTGTTCATTTTATACCTAATGAAGATGTGGAGTCAAATATATATATGGCCTGTCTTGCAGTGTATCAGGGTTTTAGGACTCAGCCTGAATCCAAGAGGACACAAAATCAATAAAAACATGTCCACCTTATGCTGATTGTTTATATCTACTCATAATAACCAACAGAATGAATCACCATCATAATTCTTGCACTTTCAGCTCACAAACACTCCAGACGAAGAACCTCTGAAATGGTAACTGAGGTGCCACTTGTTTTCAAGATTTCTATAAGCAAAAAACGACAAAAAATTAGCAGGCACCAGGAGAAGCCCAGGGCCTCCTGAAAATACCAACATATGGCCTGTGTGACTGTCACATGCAAATACTTTATAATTGCAATGGTGATTGACCCAAAATGCCAAAACATTCCCCAGTATTCTAGGGTTCTAAGGGTTAACTGCAAGCATCTGTCGTATTGCATTAAAGCCCTTTAATGTGTCCACTTTTAGGTGCTGTTGGTCAGTTCTTTTTCTCGAGTCAGGTCATTTTTGTCTTGGAATTGTACAAAAACAAGCCTAAAAACGCACACTGTTTATTGAGAGCACATGAACATCACCGATCGGAAAGCCAGATTCTTTTACGAAGGGTCTTCATTAAAATATTTCTGGTTACATGTGTCAGTTGTAGGCTGGAGGTTAGGGAACCAGGCTTGTGACCAGAAAGTCCCCTGAGCCTACAGGTCATGACGGAAGTGCCCTTGAGCAAGGCACTTAACCCCCAAATGCTCCCCTGGCACTGTGGGCAGGGTTGCCCACCGCTCTGGCGAGCGTACTCGCAGCCCCCTGGTGTTCATGTATGTGGTGTTTCACTGTAGGATTGGGATAAACGCAGATGTCTAAGTCCTCTGTGTGCACAGGTGGCCAGTGGCTTGGAATTCTGTTCTATTCTGCATGAAGAACAAATCCAGCTGATTTGGGCAGAAAGCGTTCCTCTGCATTCAGCTACTTAGAGGTCTCAAACCCACCGCCTGAGGCTGATCCCGCTCTGCTGTTTGGTATGAAGTCTGACTTCATCACTTGCTGAGCGCTTCTTCTTTGGTTTCAGACTTATTCAATAGTCTTATCAGAGGCTTCTGTTGCAGACCTGCAGCTTAGCCTAGCGCTGTGTTCTTCCTGCGTCTGTTTCTGTCCTCCTTTCACCCCCCCTCTTTCTCTCTTTCTCTCTCTCTCTAACATGCATGCTTCTTCCTCTTCTTGCTCGCCTCTCTCTCTGCAGCTCCGCTGATTTGCTTTTCTAAAAGATAAGCAGTCTCACTGTGATTGTGCACCTACCCCCCCTCCATCTCTCTCTCTCTCTCTCTCTCTCTCTCTCTCTCTGTCTCTGTCGCAGTGTATAAACCAACAGATTGTTTCGGACACCCTGTCACTCAGTGCACTAGTGTTCAGTTTAATTTTGAAGCTAAGCATTGTTGCGCTAAGCTGAGGCACCGGGAGTGTGTGTGTGTGTGTGTGTGTGTGTGTGTGTGTGTGTGTGTGTAATGGTCTCAGAAAAGGAGAAAGAGAGAGTTGAAGAGTCAGAAGAAGAAAGAAAGAGGCAGGATCAGAAAAGGAGAGAGAGAGATGGAGAAAGAGAGAAAGAGAGAGGGAGTGAAAGAGAGAGAGATAGAGGGAGAGACAGAGAGAGAGAGAAAGAGAGGGCGAGAGAGGGAGAAACAAACAGATAGAGGGAGAGAGAGAGACAGAGAGAGAGATAGACAAACAGATAGAGGGAGAAAGGGAGAAACAGAGAGATAGAGGGAGAGAGAGAGAGACAGAGAGAGAGAGAGAGAGAGAGAGAGAGAGAGAGAGAGAGAGGGAGGTGTGGAAGCTCTTGAAGCGGAGCTGTGTTGGAGGGTCCTGACAGCGCTCCCCCCTCCTCCTCCAGCACACAGGCTTTTTGTCACTGACCTGCTGAAGATCCGCTCAGAAGACTCACTGCAGCACACGCTCACACTCCTCCACACACACACACACACACACGCACACACACACATACACACACGCACACGCTCAACCTCACTTACACACACGCACTCACACACTCACATGGACACTCTGAAACACTCCCACACACGCGCGCAGAAGAGGAGGACAGCTGGACGCCTGAATGAGGACGGACTAACTTTCAGCTTCTGAGCGAGAAACTCGCACCGCGGCTCCTTCGCAGTGGCCAGGACTGCATCCTCGTCTTCCTCCCCCTCCTGGTGCTCCGTCCGCTGGCCGCGATGCAGGTGTCCATAGCCTGCACCGAGCACAGCCTGAAGGGCCGTAACGGGGAGCATGTTAAGCAGAGCTCCACCAGCCCCGGCGTGGTCAACGCCGCGCGGGCAAAGTTCCGCACCGTGGCCATCATCGCCCGCAGCTTCGGCTCCTTCACCCCCCGACACCACATCTCCCTCAAAGAGTCCACCGGAAAGCACACCGGCATGAAGTACCGGTACGTTCAGCTGCTTTAATCCACCTACAGCCTCTCTCTCTCTCTCTCTCTCTCTCTCTCTCTCTCTCTCTCTCTCTCTCTCTCTCTCTCTCTTCTGATGATTCTCAGGCAATTTCACTCTGCCTCTTTTAGACATTACTTTTTTCTCTCTCTCGGTTTCCTTTCCTCTCTTTTTTCAACTTTCCTTTTCTCCACTGTACTCTCTTCCCTCCCTCTCTCTCTCCTTTCATTTTTTCCTCTCTTCTTTGTTTTTCTCATCTTTCACTGTCTTTCAGACTTCCTAACTTTCCCTTTTCAGTGTAGTCTCTCTCTCTCTCTCTCTCTCTCTCTCTCTCGAACATTAACTTTCCTCTTTGATTCGAATATATATAGTATACATATTAGTACATATATATATATATATATTTCTTTGTGTTATAAAACACAGATTGGAGTGTGTGTGTGTGTGTGTGTGTCTGTACTGTATAAGTCACTATCAATGAGAGAGAGAGAGAGAGAGAGAGAGAGAGAGAGAGAATGGATGTGAGTGTGAATCTCTTGGCCAGTGCAGCATCTCTTTACATTCATTTACATCAGGCATGCATGTTTTGCCTAAAGTCAACAAACCGGACACGGTACAGAGGTTCTGTCGACTTTCATGCTGACTCTGCTGATTCTCTGCAACAGACTGTTTTATAAAATGCCATTTTTCTGCAAATCCTACTGCACAGCCCATTTTGATGCACTTAAAAAAAAAACACAGAACTCTTACGCCACAATATTTATGTAACAATCTTGCGCCGTAATATTTACACTTGTCAAGTGTTCAGCGCTGCAGTGGATCTGTCATGCATTGGAGCTGTGTGGCAGCCAGGGGCACCGGAAACACAGCACGGGTAGATAGAGAAGTGGGTTTTGCTAAATATTGGCAAAAAGAGAAAAGAGATCTGCTTCTGTAAAAGGACAGTGACCCTAAACACACCTCGACCTCCACCAGGGACTACTTAAAATCATGAGCATCACTAAAAAATCAGTAACTTGACTTCAAACATTATGAGCACCTCCTCGTTTCTACACTTATTGTCCATTTTATCAGCTCCACTTACTGTATAGCTGCACTTTGTAGTTCTACAGTTACAGACTGTAGTCCATCTGTTTCTCTGATACTTTGTTAGCCCCCTTTTACCCTGTTCTTCAGTGGTCAGGACCCCCATGAACTCTCATAGAGCTGGTACTGTTTGAGTGGTGGATCATTCTCAGCACTGCAGTAACACTGATGTGGTGGTGGTGGTGTGTTAGTGTGTGACGCACTGGTCTGAGTGGATCAGACACAGCAGGGCTGCTGGAGTTTTTAAACACTGTGTCCACTCGCTGTCCACTCTATAGACACTCCTACCATGTCAGTCCACCTTGTAGATGTAAAGTCAGAGACGACAGCTCATCTGCTGCACAGTTTGTGTTGGTCATCCTCTAGTCCTTCATCAGTGGTCACAGGACACTGCCCACAGGACACTGTTGGCTGGATATTTTTGGTTGGTGGACTATTCTCAGTCCAGCAGTGACACTGAGGTGTTTAAAAACTCCAGCAGCACTGCTGTCTGATCCACTCAGACCAGCACAACACACACTAATACACCACCTGAAGAACAGGGTAAAAGGGGGCTAATAAAGTATCAGAGAAATGTTATATTTATTATATTTTATTGATCGTTTAGCCTGTCCCAAACACTTGAGCCTGATGATTGTACAGACTGTTGGTACAATTGAGGAAGGACACAGTATTGTTGGCTTCTTTTTGCATGTGAGAATTTCTTCCCAAATGTGGACTAGTTCACCTTTTCGTCACCTTTGTGTGAGGAGCCGATCTCACTTGGGAAGATGTTTAACCATGCAATGCATCTCAGTGCATCCCCTCGCCCCTTTCCATCTCTTTTCTTGGTTTCATAAAACTTTAAAAAGGGATAAAGGTGACCAAATATACCAACCACGCTGCTTGACAGGAGCAGATAGCTTCAAATCACACTGTGGATCACACCAGGGTTCACCTGAGCAAACCTCAGGCCACAGTTTTCAGGAAAACCATGGACTGCATTGACCTTCTTGATGTTCTAATCTATATATCTTTCTTTTGTCTATCTTTCTTGGGTTCTTTACTACATCTCTCTGTTCGGTTTATCGCTGTTGTCGGAAGAAAACCTCATATCTCCAAAATGGTATCTTTACAGGAGAAGGAAAAAACCTACCTTTACCTTTAGTCTAAGAACTTTTTCCAAGTCATTTTGGGCCATTTCCTTTTGTCTATTCATCATGAAATTTACACACAATGTAAAGGGTAACAGTTATTTTCAAATTATGTCCAAAACTAAAAAAAAAACGACAAAAATGGACATACAAGGTTTTCTTCCAACAACAGCGATACAATAAGTGTTTGAAAATGAATGCTTGAGTAGCCATTATGGTTATAGATGCCTCGCTCATCCTGTTCTACAACACGTTAATAGAGGAGCTCATGTTGGTCTCCCTGTATTCATTTTCATCAAGAGAATCCAGATACATAAATCACAATAACAGCAGGCTAAGAAGAATAAACAGTGGCACAAGCAATCGTTGAAACAGCTGTTGACATTAGCTTTAGGCTAGTTAGCTTGGGGAAACATTTGTTGTCTTGGCTCAAAACTTGGGGGTCTCCTTCTCAACCTCTGACACAGTAGCCACGTTTACATGCAAGCCTGATAATTCTTTAATAATCCAACTAATTGCTAAATTGGAATAGAATGCATCCATGAAAACACCTCAGTCAGACTAGACTAGTCCGATTAAAGTCATTTGGATTACAGTTTCTATCCGGCTGAATGAGGTGGGTAATCCAGTAAATAATCCATTAAATAGAAGGATAATAACCATGTAAACACCTGTATCTGATTACATTCCCTAACGTAAAGTTTAAGTACGTTCTGCATGTTCGTCACGTCATAGTGAAAGTTCATACCATTCAACATGGCAGAGCAGAAACGGGTCTGCAGAGGAGGCGAAGTTTATGCTCTGATCTTTAAAAGATGGCGGTGGGACGGACGTCCATCTTATGTGTCTCAGAACACGACGTCTTCCTCTCGGCCTTCTTTAATAAGGACATGTGAGGTATGTTTCCCTGAGTCTGACGTCATTTTGCAGCAATTATAAACACAAGCACTGCTCACTGCTGCTCATCTCACTCTGACTGAACTCACGTGATGCTCAATGTCATGGTAACATCTACATTAAGTGGCGTTCACATAATTATGGCTCAGATTACTTGTAACGTCCATGTAAACGGAGATTTTCCATCAGATTGTTGAGTAGAGAAAAAAACACCTCAGTCTTAATCTGTAATCAGAATCTATTTAATTGGATTCGCAAAATCTTTGCATATAAACACAGCCATTGAAATCAATTGTTGAAGGTCTGGCGATCGACAAGATCATGGGATGCGTTGTTGGTGTCCTGATCGGCTTTCACTGAAATTTTTTGAGACACATGAAACTGTAACAGCTAAGTTTCAAGTGAGTGTCAGGATGTTTTATATTATGCAACCCAAGTGCAGTGAAAGCCTCTTGTAGGTTGAATGAAAGGGAATGGAAGAGGAGCTTGAGAGTGCATTTCAATATATGTTGATATAACACAATTTTATGTGATCCTACTTCACTTCACTAAAGATATCCGTAAGCTGTTGGCAGGTATTGTTGTGCAGTGGCACGCTGTCAGTAACGGAGCTCATAAGGAGAATTGTGCCCAGGAGGAAAGCGACTTTCTAGAAATGACACTTGTAACTCCCACGTCCATCAAAACATCACAAACACATACTGAAAAAGCAGGAGCTGTGGGAACCTGGCATCTGTCCGCAGCAACATCCTTTGAGGTTGAGAAATGTAATGGAAACCCGTGAGAACTGGTCAGAAAAAAATGTCCATGCAGTGGCTTGCATGCAGACGTAAGTGCTGTAATGGTAGGAGGCTGGAAGCAGAAGGTATAAGACAAGTTTATCAATGATCGTAATGATGCAAACAGCGATATATTTTTTATATATTATTTATTTTTTTGGTCTATATTCTAAACAATAGACCAAGCTGGCAATAACGTAGTCGCTAAGTTATAGGTAAATATAGTCACATGCAAAAGTTTGAACAGTGCTGCTTAAATTATAGGGTTTGTTGGTTTTAAGTGGTCAACACATCCTCTATACAGAACACATGTAAATATCCCATTTTCTGCTATTTTTCTGCATAGATTCTAATTATCCTGAAAAAATAAAACAAAATATTACATTTGCATTTCCACTGTCTTTAGAAATTCAACAAAACATGTAATTTATTCAGAGGTGCCCAAAATTTAGCAAACAAGTATGTATCAATGACACTACATCGCAATGTGCCTAAATAACATCAAACCTACCTGTAGTGAACAGAAAGGCCCTCGCAGCGAGTGAAGTCATTGGTCCATTGGAGTGCATATGGATATTGTTGAGATTTTCGACCTCCCAAAGATGGCCACTAAAGTTGTGCGTTGACTGACTCGTCACTCGACTTGAACTCGTCCTTAATTACCTCACGGAATTAGGAAAAACAACTTTGACAGAACTAAAGTTCTACATGCAGTAAATGCAATGACAGCAAGTGCACCCAGTGCAAGAGCTAAATTAGCATGTCAGCTAACGTAGCTGAACTTTTAGAAGTTAGACTTCACATTAAAACTTTAAATCCCCGGTTCTCAAACTGGTTCTCAGGGCTTTCCAGCTGGCCCACCCTTTCCTCTATCCCTATTTGCTGTGAGTTGGGTTGGAGCAAACATGTGGGATTAGCTGTTATGCTAGCTAGATTTCTTGCTATATAAACTATAGACTCCCAAACAGATGTGACAATATATGCAATTTAAATATATGTGACATTTATGATCATAAATGGGTGTCCCATATATCGCTGTAGTCAGAAGAAAATCTTGTATCTCCATTTTTGTCATTTTTGTTTTTGACATCATTTGAAAAAAGTCTGGTTCCATTGACTTACATTAAAAGGAAAGTAGGTTTTTTCCTTCTCCTGTAAAATTACCATTTTGGGCATACACGGTTTTCTTCCAACAACAGCCATATCTAACTTATATTTGTCTTATATATGTGACATATGGCAACTTGTATGGAATAGAATATATTGCATATATTTCTCTTATATACTAGCTTCATGTTATATAATATAAGGTTTTTATGCATCTTTGATTCTTCTACATGGCTAATAATGAAGTGAAATTTTGCATTAAAACATGAAGATTTGGTTTTCTGACACATTTAAATAATAATTACTTTAATATTGAAAAGCAAAGAGATAACATAGTAACAATTATAAAAGCACTGCAATGTATTCATGTATTGGACCTGTATGTTTGATACATATTTTATGCAATATTTTATACTTAAAAATATGAACACAACATCTAAGTACACATATTTTGAAATATATGCCTGACCATTTAGTTATATGCGCATGCACATGGCCAAAATAAAACTAAAATTACTCGAGACGCGAATCACGGCCACATGAAGCGTCTCTGCCAGCTGCTGATGACCATTTGACCAGTGATGACGAGAAAGATCAGAGGCAGAGCATACTGGCAGGAGCACCAGTTGGCATTCGGAAATGGTAATGGAAACCCTTGAGAGGTAGAAAATAAAGCCAGACCCCTGAAACATTTAGCCATGCCAGACCACAACCCCTCAAGAGCCGGTCCATTGAGACCATATTGTCAGCCAGTGGTAAGTGCCAGCGGTAATGGATGCCCAAACACTCCCTTGAGACTCCCTTAGACGCAGTGATGTTTTTGTTATCACTCTTCAGATTGATTAAAATGTAAATTGCTTCCATAAAGAGGGAATATTGTGGGTCAGTAGTGGCCATAATGCCTTCTGGGTGTTGACTAAAGTGCATATGGGAGCTAACCACTAATGCTAACCTCAGTCTCCTTTAACTGGGGTAGGCAAAAATCTAATTTTTCCACTTACCCTAGATTTATGTGATCAGCCAAGGCATGTTTGGAGTCCAAATTTTGAGGCTAACTTTGCTAACAAACACTACAACACTGTAGTCACCCAAAAAGCCAAAAAAGGTTTTAGTAAAAACACATCCCCAAAAATTCTCTGAACCTGCTTAAAATTAATTTTGGTGGTGTATTTTTACAGAAATGATTTGTGCTACTTGGGTAGCTTGTGTTCTGGTGTTTGTTAGCAGTGCTAGCCTTTAAGTGATAATTGCCTCTAAGCAAATGAATGCTGTGAAAATAAAGAATGCGGCTTGAGCTTTTTTTCTAAACAAAACTAACCTTTAGTGTTTTGTAAGAAGAGGCATTTTGACACGGCTGTCTGGCTTGTCAGAGCTGACCTTTCAGTGGATTTGGACGAAGCAGGCGGATGCTCGGCTCAGTTCTGCGCTCCTCCTGCTCTTGGAGGTGGAGCCAGCCAAAAGGTCAAGGCCAAACACTCTCGCCAAACACAGCTGTCTCCTACAGAGCTCCTGATGTGGCCCAACATGAGCGCCAATGTTAAATTCTCCTAACGGACCTGTTTCTGAACCACCAGGAGGAAGGGGCATTCCTGCATACAGATGCAACCTTCGGAGAGGCACAAATAAGACTGCACTAGCCACCTCCTAAGCCACTTCCAGTGCTCTGCATACTGGACAGTGATTGATTGATTTATTGACTGCATTGTTCCGTGAACTCAAGACTGAGCAGTGAGCAGTGTATGAGCACTCCTTAAGTAAGGTGCCCACAGCTGCTACCGCTCAGCCCTAATAACTTTGTCTTGGCTCTAGTGGCCTGAGGTGGCCTAGCAGGTTGCCTGGGTGTTACAGTTAGCAGTCTTTGAGAACAAAGTGAAATAGTTTATTGTAAAACGTAGTCGAGTTACTCAGTAGTCTGTGATTTAGTATGTACTTCACATTAAATCAGTCACTACCAAGAATGCAAATAAGCTAAAGATAGCATAGAAAGTAGGGCTCGAGGTGAGAGGAGGGAAGAGTAATCCTGCTCGTGAAAATATCATCATATATATTTAGATATCGCCCAAGCCTATGGCTTCCAGTCAGTAAGTACATCCTCTTCCAGCACCCATTCGTAGTTTAGGTCACACCAAAAAGCAACAAATACAAACAGCAGTGTCTCTGAACTCCCATAACGGGAGGAGGTGTAAGTCAAGCGCTCTCTCACCATCCCACGTAAATATAGTGTTGGCGGACGAGTAGTGTTGGCGAGCAAAAAGTGTACAACATTTTTTGTGAATGGGAAAACAGCAAGAAAAAGGACACTGCACTGGCCTACTAGGCCAACTCCAAGGCTCTCTATAGTGCACAGCGTTCGATTGATTCATTGACAGCTTTGTTTAGAGGTTGGAGACGTCTCATTAGACTCTTTGTGCTTGTTCCTTGCGGGTGAGTTCAGCTGATCAGGAATATTAATTAGCCTTACTTTTTATCTATTTTACTTTTTTGTATACACGAGATGTTTTCTCCGAGTCTAAATGTTGTTAGCCCATCGTGTGCTGCAGGGCAGGAGGAATAACGAAGTGATATGAAAGAGAGAGAGAGGAGTGGACTGTGTTTGCTCAGAGTTTCAAAATGAAATCTATTAATAAAACAGTATGTTTCTGTCCCTGAAGAATGTGTGAGCTATTACAGCCATGCAGACTGTCAAAGCCAAGGACTATATGTACATTCAGATCTCACCCTCTGCTTCATTTGATGAAAACTTACCAGCACGGTTCCATTTTTCGCAGGTGTTTTTCTATTCTGTGTCCGAGTATGTAGGCGTAAAGCAGTTCGCTCGAATGAAAGCCCTGTTTTCTCCATGAGAGAGCCACCTGACCTCTCACTGCAGCAGAGAGGCTGAACACAAGCAGCCCATACATGACACAAATACGTTTGATTGCTTTACTTCAGCAGTTCACAGCATATTAATGTCAGATGGATATTGCAACTCGGTTATTTGTGTCTTCATTATGTATTTACTACATCAATAAACATTACAGCACATGCATTGCAGTGCACACACATGCATTTTTATGGCCTTGTCAGGATGTGAGGCCATGCAGTACAGTACTGTGCAAAGGTCTTAGGCACCCAAGCAATATCTGTTTATTTGTGTAGTTTGTGTTTATTTGCTGAGAAAAGTGTTAATATTTGAATTAAAAAAAAATAATAATAAAATATATATATATATATATATATATATATATATATATATATATATATATGCATGTATTTATGAATAAATAGTGATTTTCTGGATGTTACTGTGTTTGTTTACCCATTTCCAAACCTCTCCTCGAGGAAGTCCAGCATTATATGTAGTTAAAAAGCAACTCCTGGTTTGACCAATCAGTGCTTCAGTAAACTGTTCTCATGATGTAATTGGTGATATTAGCAAATGTCTGTGGTGGCTGTGAAGGAGTCAAAGAAAAACAAGAATTTCTTGTTACTTTTTATTGTTTTTATGTTTATTTGAATAAGGAATAGGACTTTATTCTAATGTATATTGTGATAAACTCACTGATGAGTTAAATTTTTGAAAAATTTGCTTAGATGCCTAAAACTTTTGCACAGTACTATATAGTATAACCTCATATCATGTCTTTATTCTTCTTTTCTTTTTAGGAGACTTGCTTTCAGTTTTTCAAAGGCATCTGCACACACCTCTGAAGTTTTAGAAGATTTCACCGTCCAAATAATACAAAACTCATTGAGTGATGTTGAGACCTGGACTCTGGGGTGGTCATTGCATTGTTTTGAGGACACCAGTAGCTTTTCTTGAGAGCTACACACCCTTTCAAACTCGTAGCGTTGACCTGTCTTCTGAGTGGGAGGATGGCTGTGGATTTTTTTCAGATCTATATCAATAGTGGAGCTTGATTTCTCAAAACAGTTTTGGCCATTTAAAGTGGAAATTAAGTAAATGAAGGGTGTTATCTGATGTTAGTCCCTATATGTACTACAAATAAAAATAACAGTAATTAAATGGCCAATATGTGTCATATATGCAAGTTCCTTTTTGTAATGATAGCATGTCCCACATGTATTATATATGCAAAAGTAAGAATATGCCATTTTCTAAGCCTAACCTTCAGGAACAAACAAAAATAGTGTTGCTATTTATCATGCACAGCTTTTGTTCTGTTTGACCTTGCTAAGGTGCTCGGCATTAGAGGTCCTGCTGCCTGAGCCAAACCATATCACAAAATACTGGGTTTCAGCTAGGGGTGGCCTGACTTCAGGTTTATTAAAGTTGACAGTTACGTGATGAAAGTCGAGACTGCATTGATTAACTGCTGATGAGGTTATGAATAAAACTGCAGGAGGAGGGAACTTTACAAATCTTCACAGGCCAGAAGACCGTAAGGCACCTTTTCCAACAAGTCATTGCTAGCCCTCAGGAAACTGGAGATACAGACCCCAGAATCCCCGAAATTTGTATCCAACTTAGGTGCCTTAACTCTGCAAAAACAAGTAGAATTTATGTCTTAGATGTCCCCCATCCAACAACGTATTTGGGGAACCAGAGAATATCTGATCTCTAAAGTGCTGAAGAAATGTTATAATAAAGCCAAACTCCACAGGTCATTAACGTGATTAGGTGTAAAAAGAGCATCCCAGAGAAGCAGAGTCTTTCCGGAGTAAAGATAAGGGGGGTTCACCACTCTGAAAGACTGCACGATCAAATAGTGCAACAATTCAAGAATAATGTTTCTCAACATAAAACAGCAAAGGCCTTTTCATCGTCTACGGTACATAATAACATTAAAAGATTCAGAGAATCCAGAGAAATCTCTGTATGCAAAGGACAAGGCCAAAAACCGGTATTGGCTGGCTGTGATCTTTGGGCTTTCAGACGGCACTGCATTAAAAACAGCCATGATTCTGTAGTGAAAATCACTGCATGGGCTCAAGAACACTTCTGAAAACCACTGTCTGTGAAAACAGTTCATCAGTTCATAAATGCAAGTTAAAACTCTTAAACTCAAGAAAGAACATGTACATAAACCGGATCCCGAAACACCACCACTGTCTCTGGGCTTGCACTCATTTAAAATGGACTGAGGGGAAGTGGAAAAGTGTCCTGTGGTCTGACAAACCAAAATTTGAAATTCTTTTTTGGAAATCATGGACACTGTGTCCTCCAGGTTAAAGAACAACCTGGTCTTTAGCCTGGATGGTATAGATGCATTAGTGCACATGGTATAGGTGACTTGAGCATCTGTGAAGGCGCCATTAATGCTGAACGATATAAACATGTTGTGGCAACTTATGCTGCCATCCAGACGACGTCTTTTTCAGGCCTTGGTTATTTCAGCAAGACTGTGTCAAACCACATGTATTACAAAGGTATTGCTTCATATTAAAAGAGTCCTGGTGCTAAGCTGGCCTGCCTGCGGTCCAGATCTGTCATCACTGATAATATGTCCTGCATTATGAAATAAAAAAACATGACAAAGGAGACCTTGAACTGTTGAGCAGATGAAATTCTATATCAAATAAGAAGAGGAAGATATTTCACTTTAACAGCAGTGTTTCCTCAGTTCCTAAACACATACAGAGTGTTTTTAAAAGAAGAGGTGATGGTGGTAAACAGTCCCCTGTCCCAACTTTTTTGGAACGTTTTGTTGGCATCAAATTCAAAATGGGCATATATCCAAAAAAAAAAGCAACATTTCTCAGTTTCAACACTTGATATGTTGTCTTTGTAATATTTTTCTTTAAAAATGTGCTTTACATGATTTGCACATCATTGCATTTTATTTTTATTTACATTTTGCCCATCCCAACTTTTTTGGAAAAGAGGTTGTAATATATAGTTCTTATTTTCTGAAAAGGAATATGACTCCATTGATTTCACAGCCATTCTGCAGCAGACTAAGCAGGTTCAGGATGAGTTCCGGTAGAATTTGGGTTGCGTACTTAGCAATGCTAGTCAGGCTTTTTTGTCAGAATCAGAATTTCAAAGTCACAAGTATCAGTTTCAAGGTTCAATCTCATGCCCATTCAGACCTCTAATCTGCATACAGAAATGAAGTATGGCCCTCATGGCATAAGTCCATTAGTTTTAAAGCAAGGTCTTTGAGCTGTGAGGCAATTTCAGCAGCAGCTCGCCAGCTATGAAAGGCGAAAGCTGTGCAAAAGTAGTAGAAAAATAAACACACTTTATTTCCCCTGGCCTTAAAAAGCTTGAAAAGCACCGGGCTTGAACTTGAGTGACTGCATACCAGCTTTAAATTTATCCAAAGTGCAAGTTTACTGGCCTCTTTTCTTCCTTCCATCAGCAAACCTAATGACCAGCAGGGTTACGTTAGACTAACTTCACAGATGGCATGCACCCCGAGGCCTAGTGGTTTTTTGTAAAGGGCAAAATTCTGAAACGATGAAAGTGCAGGTTTAAAACATCCCAGGACTCCTCGACCGGATGGAGCCTGCAGGCAGGGCCACTCCACTTGAATACACACCTCATAAACAGAGAGAGAGAGAGAGAGAGAGAGAGAGAGAGAGAGAGAGAGAGAGAGAGAGAGAGAGAAGGAGAGTATGAGCATGTTAAGAGCAACTGGGTTAAATGTATTCATGGAAAAATTGCCATGCAGTTTTGCTTAGTTGACTTTATTGCCTGAAACAGAGGAAAGCACCCATAAAGAACGTCTTGTTGCTTGATGGTTAGCCTTTGTTAGTTTCCATGACAACGCAGAGACAGCGATTGTGTCTTACTTTTTGAAGTATCCAATATTGTGCAGTGTTGTAAAAAGTAACATTGGAAGGCCGTCTGACATAAAGATGCTGAATTCCAGAGATGTAAGGCTGCTGGTGTTCTGCAGTCAGTAAGTGCCAGGGTGCTTCAGGCAAGGCGTTCTACTCCTCATGGTTCTCTCTCTTTGTCAGTTGAGGGTAAGGATATCCTGTTGTTCTTTATGCCATTAGATTGTTGGTTATCCCTGTTCGAAAGAAAACCTTGCATCTCCAAAATGGTAACTTTACAGGAAAAGGAAAAAACTACTGTACTTTTAATGTAAGTCAAGGGAACCAGAGTTTTTTCCAAGTGGTTTTAGGCCATTTATTTTGATTTATTCATAACGAAATTTACACACAATATAACAAAAACTTTTAGTACAAAGACCTTAACATGGTCACTCTCACAGATTTGCTTGAGTGGTCACCTTGAAATAGTGCAGAATCCTGGACATTTTGTCTTCCTTTTATTTCTTGATTTTTTTTTTTTAATTCTAAAGCTTTGTTATTTATTTACAGGATTAACTGAAAACAATCAGTGGTCTCAGACTTTAGGACCCCAGTGTATGTATGTGCCCTGCTGTAGTTTTCATAGTCCACTTAAAATATTCACCAACATTTCGGTCTCTTTATTTAACATGCCTTACAGGTCGTGGATGTTGTTTGTTTACATCGCCTTTATGACAGTACCCGAGGAAAACAACACATTGTGGAAATTGCTTGCCCTGCAAGTGACAGTTTGTAAATTCCGCGAGCTTGCGTTTAGATTTTTTTCCTTTTCTTTCGGTGTCAAAAAATGAGAAAGTCATGGCAAAAAACATCAAAAGGTCTTTTTTACCTGCATCTTCCATAATATTCAAGCTCCTTTGATTTCCTTTCATTATCCATCATTATACTAATGTGCCTTGGAAGAGCTCGTAGATGACCCACAGCGAGCTGACTGTGTTTCACCCCACACTGCCTAGTCCGGGTCTTGGCCAGAGGTCTGAAACTGTTTATGCGCCTGTAGTTTTAATCCAAGCAGTCATGCTAGGCCTCACCTCCCAGCCAGCAGTGGAAGTAGAGTGAAACTGTGGAATTGGAAGGAGTTGGAGGGCATTAGGGATGTAACCTGTGGTGCATTAGCCCTTCTTCCTGGGGGTTGATTTGGGTTCTGTTGCTTCTCTCTGATGTTGGCCTATGGCTGATGCACAGTGCTGTAGTGGTATGCTATAGTGTACACTGTGTTATGACTATTTGAGTATTTTGCTGCCTGCTGCACGATGAAAAACATCCTTTCATGGTCTTACATGCTCGTATATAAAGATAGTATTGATGATTCAGTGGTTTGTATTGAATTAAACTGAATTGCCTTTGGTGCCTTGCTGACTGTCCCCATTTGCTAAACTGTGTCAGTTCTGTCTTTGCAGTTAAACCATTTTTTCTGATTTCAGGCAAGCAGAAAAGCCACAATTCGTGATGCACATGCGTGGCATGTTGTTGTTTCTTTTACATTGCATGCAAAAACAATGCAAATCAAAGCGTAGGTGTGGCAAATCGGAGGCATACATGCGTAAAATGAGTTTACGCTTCAAGGCTGCAGGCAGCCAAGATCATATCAGGCCATAATGGAACATACAAAGACAGACAAAGATGCAAACTGAATAGAGCTGTAAATAAGGAAGAAGGCTCAGTAGTGCATGGAAGCAATGGCAAGTCTTTGTAACTGCTAGACATATTATAATATCCGAATGGATTCATAGATAAGCAGCTGGTGCAGGAGATGGTTGCCATGGATAAACCGAAGCAGGCTTGTGGTACCCTGTCCTTCGCCAAGGCACAGTGGCCTTTGATCAATAAAGTTGCTTAAAAATGAGCACAGGTTTAACCCTGAATGACGTACTGGGTGAACTACTCCACGTCTGTCAGGAAACTGTCATACAACAGCAAAACAAGCAGTATTTTGAGCGTAACTGATGAATCAGCTTCAATGCGTGGAAGCCAGCACTAATGTACTGGTGCCTTTTGCATATCATTTGCAAACAACACTCCTCTGTTTGCCCTCATTTAAATATGATTTACATAAACACAGCCTAATTCATGCAGATGTTTCATCAGTGAGCCAATAAAAGGAAAGCATGCATTAGGCCCAAGAGCCAATAGATTTTTGAAGGACATTGTCATATGCCAGTTATACAGACATCACCCAACCCTCATATACAGTAACACTGAAATGATCTTAATTCTACTTGGTCTTTGTAATATTTCCTATTTTTAATTGGTTGTGCACTTATTATAAGATTATGTAGCTTATTTCTAGATCTGCTTTGCCTGTTGTAAGCAATATTATAAAGAAAATTCACCTTACAAATACCGACAGATAATTTTGCTGGGTTCAAGCACATTTCTGAAAACAAGCAAAATTACCTGTGAAGAATTTCAAACCCTTTCGGCATCCAGGGGACTCCATAAGACATAAGACATTGGGCTAACACAGTTATATAGCTGGACTGATACCAAAATTAGACCCAACTCATACAGGACAAGTAACAGGTGTGACAACACGACCGTATAGAGATAAACAAGAATAGACAGAAGAATGTTCTAAATACAGTCACAGTACAGACACACACAATACAGAATATGTAACACAGATAAAGCACAATGCAAAACAATTACATCCTTCACCTGTCAACATATTGAGAATTTTATTTAATGGAATCACTTAAAACAAGCAACAAAAATGTTTGGAAATAACTCAAATAGTCTTGAAATAAGCTTACAGCAATCTCAGGAAAAATATAAGATTTGTTGACTAGATTTAAGATCATTTTATTTGACAAGATAGAATTGTTTGCAGTAAAGGATCACAGCAGGATGATGCCCTGCTGTAGTTTTCATAGTCCAATTAAAATATTCACCAACATTTCGGTCTCTTTATTTAACATGCCTTACAGGTCGTGGATATTGTTTGTTTACATCGCCTCTAGACTGTCATTTTGTAGACGGTATCCTCACCATTTCGCCCTCTGGGTCAACACGGTTTTCCTTTATGACAAAAAATGAATGCCATTTTCAAAAATATTCCATTAGGGTTCCATGTTTTACCCCATTCCCCTTCAGTTGTCACCATATCCTCTGAATTGTGAGGTCTAGCCCTCAAGACACAAATAATAATAATAATAATAATAATAATAATAATAATAATAAGCTAACACTGTAAGCCTACTATTAAACTTCATCTCTGTTATACTGGGTGATTCAGAAAGATTCATCCAGTTTCAAAATGATTTATTTCACTTGTAAATCATTACAGAACAATGCAGTAAACTGTAAAATGACATAAGAAAATTTATGCTCATTTAAACCATTTACAAGTGCTCAATATGAACCTCCTCCAGCTGGACGGACAACACCAACACCATAGTCAAATTCATCCCATACTCGATTGAGCATGTCAGGTGTCACTGTAATGTTGTGGAACCAATGCTGAACGCTCTGAGCTGTTGGAGGTTCACTATCGATGAAAATCATTGTCACCATTGATGACGGATTCACTCTTATTGAAGTGGAGAACACAGAATGCTTCCTGCTCAGGAGTCGCATCTCCTCGCAGACTGAAGGGAGTCATCTTCTGGTGACAGTCAGAAACTCTATGATCGTCCCTTTCAATTGGTATGTGATTGGTTCCTAGGAGCCTCATGGTTGTAAAAATGTGGCGCTTTAAAATTGGATGAATCTTTTGGATTCACGCTGTATAACCTAACCCCCAACTGCTCCCCGGGCGCTGCGGATTGGGCTGTCCACCGCTCCGGGCAAGTGTGCTCACTGCCCCCTAGTGTGTATGTGGTGTTTCAGTGCCCAGATGGGTTAAATGCGGAGGTGAAATTTCCCCGTTGTGGGACTAATAAGAGTCACTTAATCTTAATCTTAACAGCAGCAGCTCAAACTATAGGCTACTACTGTCAAAGCAGCTAACACAGAAACTTACAGTGGTGGTGATAGGAACCAGGAGTCACAACATCTACAACAAAAACATAGCCATTTTATTTACTATTCAAAATGACTTCTGAGTTTTTATATGTACTGTTGATATCAGAAAAATAATGGAACAAATTTTATCAGAACTGTTTTGCCTGCCTGTACCTCTGGGTTTAAAAAAATGACATCTTTCAGGCCAAATGCTGCTCTCAAAACTATCATAAATGAATGTTTCAGGCCCCAGGTGACAAATTCATAACCTCTTCATGTTATTCAATTCTACTGTGTACCTTTTTGGAAGCACAGGCATCTGGTTCCTATCATCTCCGTAGTGAATAATTCTGACTGTACGTTTCTCTAGAATGGAGCATTCCACACCAAACTACTCTGAATGACTTTGTTTATATCGTAACCATCTAATTCCACAGAAATTGTGTGTATATTTACAGTACTTGACCATACTTATATGCCCAAGTATGGTCTATATATATATGGATGAGGAGGGGGCACATATGAAGAATATGAAGCTGTAATTCCACAGAAAATCTCTCTAGATCCTTCAGACCCTTTGGTTTTCATCTGTTTCATCTCATCCCACAGATCTTCAATAGAGTTTAGGCCAATTGACCACTGTAAAACCTTGATTCTGTGGTCAGTGGACCATTTTTTGTGGATTAGGAGGTTGGATTATTTCCTGCTGGAAGATAACACCAGGACTCAGGCTGAGCCAACTGGTAGAAGTAGCCAGGTATTGGTATATAATCTTCTTGTATGTAATGGAGTCTATAGTGTTACATCCTAACAAGATTAGGATTTGTCCCTAGCAGTGGAGTCGGGTGATGTGAAGTTATTTTTGGAGACGTTGCCTGATGTATGAAGGTCAGCAGCCTTTTGTCTCACTTCGTTTGTATGTTCTCTGACGATTCCTCCCCATATTAATGGATGACTAAGGGCGCTTGGTCTGCACGTCTCCTCATATTTATACCTCAGTGAAACCAGAAGACAGGGATGACCACATGGCTGACTCAGACATGCTTAATATCCACAGCTGTGCAAAATCAGAGACCACCTTTCGTGGCTTAAAGTCCAAATAAAACAACCAGTGCACACATTTTCTGATAATGTTTCTGAGGATTAGGATTCGATATAAGATATTACACTGACATGTGGAAGACAAACAGAAAACAACATGATTAAAGCTCAAACCTGAAGCAGCTTTAATGAGAATAGTAGATGAGCTGCATGTTCTAATGATTTTGCAGGTCGATTTCATCTGTTGGCTCATAAACAAATATGAATGAAACAATATAACTAGCAACGTGACTCGGAGGTACTGAAACAATAGCAGCTTTCAAAAATCAATCTGATTATTAGAATGTAAATAGAAAACAGACAAAAAAGTTAAAAAGAAAAACATAAATTAAAGGAAAAAGCAACATAATGTGTCTTTTTTTATGAAGGTTGACATCAATGTCTAACATACTGGATGAACATCTCATGTAGGTGTTGAATTCAGTTCATTTAACCCAAAATTTTAACTTTTGAAAACAAAACTTCTGTTTTTCAAAGGGTTTTAAAGATAATTTCTTTTAAATTGAAGATTTAGATTTATAATAAGTTTCATTTTTTTAATTAAAAACATTTTTAAAAATGCTGCTCCATGTTTTCATGTCACAACTGAAACACAAGAGTTTTTGGCGGAGCCTTATTTTAGCTGTACCCCCACATTTTAGAGCAGTTAAATGTTTTCAGAACAATGGAACTGACCAGCCCAGAGTCCAGACCTCAACATCACTAAATGCGTTTGGGATTACTTGGATCCTGAGAACTAGGAAATGGAACCAACTTCTAAGACAGAACTTTGTAAGATGTGGAAAAACGTCTGCAGATTTCTCAGAAATGGTTCCTGAAAAGAAGAACATTTCATACAGCATTTGATTAAGCTCAGAAGAAAACACTAACCGCTCAACTATGCTGTCTTTATATGTGGTGATTCTTCCATCCCATGAATTGAGTCATTCTACAGAAATGTCCACTTTTCTTTCTCTCTGTAACGTGGAGCGAGGGAGCGGACGCATGTGCGGAGGTAAGCGACTTTTATTGAGGGCAAATCCAAAATCAGGGTCATAACGGTCCAGGCTCAATGAGCCAATACGGAGAAATCGTGGGGCAGACATGACATAAACCAGAAACAACCAACAAAAGAGATTCAAACAGTGCAAACACAGACCAATACAAAGACCAGCAAACACAAAGGGCAAACACAGGGCTTAAATACACAGGGATAACGAGGGACAGGTGGAGATAATCAGGGGAGGAGTAACCAAACAAGGGGCAGGACTTGAAAACCAAAACAAACACACATGGAAGACCAAAACAGCTTCATATGAAATCATGAGCTTAATGAGAAAATTTCTGATAACTGAAAGACACAGTGGACTCACCTTGTGCTTTTCTTCATAGATCCTTAGAAAATTGGTAAAAGGAACTCAAGTGATGTCATCAGTGTGACTTATTTCAAAATAAGAGATTTTTGTCACGCGGTAACACTAGTGTCACAACTCCTGGGCACCACAACTTTCATTATATATTGTATAATATTTATTTGGCATTTGTTTTCTTTATGTCATTTGATTTCTATATTGCATAGTTATGCATAGATTATTGTAGTTAAAATAGCAGAAAAACAATAGCCTTTACACATGACTGTGAGGATGAGCTCTTATGTGGTGCTTGGAATTCTAGATGATTGATTCAGAAACCAATATTGCTAAATTGAGCCTCAAGAAGGTGTAATTGTTCAATGTTTTATTGTTTTATTTTATGTTTATTTTTAAACATAAATAAATTGTAACCTGAACATGTTTTTGAAGTGTAATATATCTGTAAACGCTAGGGACAAAAAAATGGATGTTTCTGTAGAATGGCCTAGTTCCTGTAGTATCTCAGTATTAGGCCCATGTTTAGAGTGAACAGGCTGGTCCTTCCAAACCTTCAACCCCATCAGGAGACCCTAAAACCCCTGGATTCTGTATTGAATTGCATTCAGTTGATCTACAAGAACATTTTTTTGATTCTTCATAAGCGGCACCAAGCATTTGAGCCATGCCGTTTTCGCATACACGAGGCTTTTTGATCTTTTTGCGCTGCAAGTTTTGTATTATTAGACACATTGATGTCTTTCCTCATTCCTTTTCTTTAAAGGTAACTGATCTCCTGGGAAGCTCTAAGTGATGAGGTGAGTTTGAGAAAGTCAAACAAAGCATAGCTTCGCCTCAAGCGCTTACCTTTCTATGGAGCTGTAAGGAAAGCAAGAAAGCAGTGGGCTAAATAAAGGGCTTACGGGAGTTCAAGGTGTTGCTGTAATGAGAGTAGACAGCTGTGGGCTTGTGATTAAAAACTGGAGGAGTGAACGAGTGAAGCTCTGCACACTGCACACTGACGGCGCTGCAGCGGTATTATCACATGACATATAACCAAGAAGCTACAGTATCTTCAGTATATTAGCACACAGGGAAAAACAAATATTCTCTCACAGCACACAGTACACTGAAAATAGACAGAGTGGAGAGGGATGAGGGAACAGAAAACAACATGATTAAAGTTCAAACCTGAGAAAGAGCAGGTATATTGGAAATAGTAGATGTGCTGCATGTTCTAAAGCTTTTTCTGTTTGACCTCATCTATTAGCTCCTAATCTTGAAAGTGTAACTAGCCATTTGTTTTGGTGGTACTAGTAGTGGACAGTAACTAAGTAAATGTAATTGGTTACTGTACTTTATTTTTTCTGTGTATCTGTACTGAAGTTTTTCTATTCTGGGCGGCTTTTTCCTTTCCCTCCACTACATTTCAGAGTCTAATATCTCACTTTTTACTCTGCTACATTTTGAGAAATCTGTCGTTCCTTTTGGTTTCTGTGTGTATAAAAAAGTAACATGTCAAAACGAAAGAAGCGCAAAGCCAGAGCACCAATCAGGGCCCAGCGGTCACTTTGTTCTGACCTTGTTTTGACCTGTTGGTCATACCGACCCAGTGCAGCACACGGTTCAACGTCAGCGCAGCAGCGTAAAACTTTGGGAGAGTCTGTTCAACATAAATGATGAACTAACCTAACTTTGTGTAAATAGAGCACAATATAGAAATATGTCCACATATGCAGTCGAGACTGACGAGGCTTTTTTCTGAATTTCTACAAACACCATTTCATTTTATAGTAAATTAGTTTGGGCTGGTTTATGTTTATGAACAGAGGCCTACAGATCAACACAGTAAAGGAGCTCATCTGTGATCCTGAGTTTAAAACAAGCTTTTATTACATTTATGGCATTTGGCTGGCGCTCTTATCCAGAGTGACTTACAATTTGGTCATTTTACACAGGTAGGCCAAGGTGGTATTAGGAGTCTTGCCCAAGGACTCTTATTGGTATAGTGTAGGGTGCTGGCCCTGGTGGGGGACTGAACCCCAGTTTACAGTGTAGAAGGCAGCGGTGTTACCCACTACACTATCCCAATCCACCTATTAAACTTAAACTCGGAACTAAGTTGCAAATAAATTTTAAACTGAAACTTTGCTTGTTTGTAAAAGTGATTTCAGAGCCACTCGGTTCTCCCTGATGGAAACTGTTTGCCTTCAGTGTTTATGATCATTTTAATAGACATCAGTGACTAATTAATGACACTCTGTTAAAAGACTGGGTTACTAGAGTGACTCATATTTTTTCAGTGCTTTTTTAATGAGAATTTATTTTAAAGTGAAACGGAAATGCTTAGATTGATCATGGGTTTAATTTTTACATAATACATGCTCAATTTAAAAAATGCTGTCCCATGTCTTTGTCACCACCGAAACAGAGTTTTAGCCCATAGGCGGGGCTGTATTTTAGCCACACCCCCACAGTTTAGAGCAGGAACTGAGGCTGCATCCCTGTCCCTCGTGGCCACATGGTGAGCAGTTGGATCCCATGGTTTTGAAGCAAATGTGTCAGAGTCTGAAAATCAGTGTGGAACATTAAGAATTGTCACTATCAAAACTCACATTTTCTGCAAATATGTACATCGTTTTGCATTCACAACTATAAACTGTGTTTGCTAGCCGTGTACTGGCTACTGTTTTTGAGTTAGGGTGAAATATGAAAGTCTCTCTTTATATAAATCACATTATGGAAACTGTACCAAATGTTTCGGTGATGACAGTTTTACCTTACTAAAACTGTCTTCACCGAAACATTTGGTAGAGTTTCCGTACTGTGATTTATATAAAGAGAGACTTTCACTGTACAGTGTTAGCCTTCTTTTAGCCGACTTTCTCTTTAAATATAATAATTCCTTTTTGTTTCCGTTGCTGGTTTGCCTTTAACTCTGTGAAGTCAGAGCTGCTCGTTGGGTAACTGTTGTAGGTTTGTCATTTTCAGTGGGTATTTAAAGGGAAACGGTGAAGGAATGTCGGCACTGGTAGCTTTCAGTCAGTGGTAGCCATGTTACCTTTAACCATAGCATCCACTCTGAACATGTAATTGATGTTTTGGTGTTTGATGATGCCTCCTTCCTCTCCCCCACTCTCTCTGAACTGCTATCTACCATTCAGTGCCCTCTGGTTGCCCCCGTCTCTCTCCTCCACAGTCATTTTTCTCACTTTCTCCTTTCGTTTCAGCTGTGAATTTCTCATTATTTTTTTATTTGAAGGCTTTATTGATGCATATTCCTATAGAGGCTTGAGCTAGGTATTGATTTAACGCTCACTTCAGGCAAAAATTTTTTATCGATAGTGTTACCACAATTGATTACATCACTCCGTTATGAGCGTGTCACCGTGTACGTGCGATAGCTATGGCTGTAAATTGTAAATAACTGCAGACATATTTAAGACACCCATGCCTCACTGGTCAAACAGGGGATTTGTGTGCTTCAAAGATGTATTTAAACGCATGTGAAGGCCGCGCCTGTCCTCAGGCCTACAACACTGAAACACTGAAGGAGAAACTGTAGATTGACTACAAAACGGTCCAGGAATGAAACGAAAGGGACCTTGAGTGGCGATAATGCTGAAGAGCTCGGTACCAACTGGGACGATCCAGTTTTTTCACCACTTTATTTAATCTGAGTACTTTAATATACAGTATTGTTGGATTCCGATCAAAGCTGCCAAGTGATCTAGTTTTTTTAAAAATCGCTCTCATAATTCATGCAGTAAAGGGTTTAATGACCATAAACACGTTTCATACCCATTGTGGCCACATGCTTCTGTGTTATATGTTTGATTTTAACGTCTCTGTGTAGACGTTGTGCCTGTGCTGAGTGGACGGATGCTTTATATTGAAGACAATAAAGGTGCTGGAGTGTTGGTTGTGTTGTTGTGTTATTATGTTACGTTATTGCTGGACATTTTCAAATTGTATCTATGAAGTTTGCCTACCCACTTTCTGTGTGTGTAGAGTTTGGGGTGGGCTGGTCTGCGTCATGTAACTCCCAAGTCCCACTCCAGCCCTGCCTCAGCAACTAAAATATGCCAGGATGAGCTCCGATCCTGAGCCACTAGAGCAGATTGCCTAGTAACAACTAAGCTTAGCATAAATCTGCCAAGGCATCACCACTGAAACTCCTCCTTGAAAGAAAAACGAGGGCCTCTGCAACAAACCCTCATGATTGTGGGTAATTTAGAGCCTGTAGAGGTGGGTTAGAGGGAGCAATCAGTTTTCATTAACTAGAAGCGGAGACAGAGATGAGAGGATCTGATGATGTGTGTGTGTGTGTGTGTGTGTGTGTGTGTGTGTGTGTGACAGACTCCACAAGTATTGGATTTTCCCCATGAAGGAGTGATGAAAGCACATATCTCCACTGAATCTGCTGTTACTTTAACTCAGATCAATATTCTGCTTGTCAGGGAAGCTGATGATCATATTTTTGCAGTCATTACCCATAAATCAATGCTCTATGGAAACTAATCAAAAAACACATCACCACCACAGTCTTTTGAGACTCAACCCAGGGATTAAAAGCAGGGACGGTGTTACGGGACTTATATCATACTACCAGGTGATAAGTAGCCTTTTTGATTTGACTTGACAATCTACCTGAATGTTGGAGACCATTTCTTCTCTAGTTTGGCCATTTTTGTATTTCCTTTATTGAGTGTTCCATTGTTTACAGTAGCTTCACTATGCTAGGCTACTGTATGAATTTGGCCTTATTTATAGTTTATTATAGTACAACAGTTACAATGGTCAAAATGCTTGAAACTGGAACTGTCCCCTCTTTTTTATTTCATAGCAAAAAAATGTATCAATTATATCGCTGCTGTTGGAACAAAACCTCGTATCTCCATTTTTGTTGTTTTTCTGCTTTTCACATAATTTGAAAATGCCTATTGCCCCTTACATTGTCTGTAAATTTCATGATGATTGGACCAGAAGAAACGGGCTAAAATGACTCGGAAATAAGTCTGGTTCCATTGACTTACATTAAAAATAAAGTAGGTATTTTCTTCTCCTGTAAAGTTACCGTTTTGGAGATACAAGGTTTTGTTCTGACAACAGCGATATATACTTTGGTCACTTTACATATACTGGTCACTTTATGTTGTAGGCTAATAAATACAACTTCGATTGTTGAACATAATTTTAAAGAAAATGGCAAATCTTGGGGGCAGTCGTGGGCTGGCGGTTAGGGAACTGGCCCTGTGACCGGAAGATTGACGGTTTGATCCCCAGTGCCAACAGTACATGACTGAGGTGTCCTTGAGCAAGACACCTAACCCCCAATTGCTCCCCGGGTGCCGTGGATAGGGCTGCCCACTGCTCCGGGCAAGTGTGCTCACTGCCCCCAAGTGTGTGTGTATTCCCTAGTGTGTATGTGGTGTTTCACTTCACGGATGGTTTAAATGTGGAGTTGGAATTTCCCCGTTTGTGGGATTAAAAAAAAAAAGTATCATTTTTTAATAAAAATCTGTTTTTAATTCAAAACAAATTGGGCTAGAGTCACGTTTTTCACGCTTTCCAGAGAAAAGAAGCCAAACTGAGGTAAAGCATTTACATAGCCAGGCAGCTACCTTGCTAATTCAAGGATTCAAGGATTCAAGGAGATTTTATTGTCATTCGCATCACATGGTACATGAGGTGGAACGAAATTAAGATCTCATGGTCCAGTTTACACCCAAGAGCTGTTATTAAAATAGATAAATAAATAGAAGTACACAAGAGAGGGAGAGTAGGAAGTTAGCAGCAATATGAAGTCCAGAGTGCAAGTTTGCTTGTATGAGCTTTTAGCTTAGTTGTTCACCTCATTTCAGTTGTTTGAGTAATCCAGTCTCTCCACAACTCTAAAACAGCCCACCCACAAAAACTAAACCCACTAACCCACTAAAGCAGTTGTAGTTTTTTAAAATTTCCTTCCTTTCCTTTAAGATACAGCATTACAATGGGGTTTTCTTAGCCTTTAAACTGGATTTCTGGATATTTTTCCTTTAAATGATTTTTGTTAACTATGTTATAAAATACATATGCAATATATTAAATACATAGAGCAATGCAGTAAATTGACTTTTTATTGTGTTTCTTTTTAAGGCATGACAGTTACTATAGGTTATCATGTATGCCACTGTAAGTGTTGATTTTAGAAGTTGTGTTCTTCAAAAAATGGTTCTTTGTACTTCATTGCACTTCATCAATTCACATGAATGCAAGTCTTGTTCATGATTTCATAGTGAAGCTAAACTATTGTTGACTGCACATCATTGTTCTGTCATAGAAAGACACTCTTTGAGGATGCTTTCAGTACATTTCCACCCACAGCATCCGTCTGTCCTTTTTATAGGTGAGCTGGCGACATATTATAGATTAACTATTGTCATGGCAACCCGGAATTGCAGCACTTGAACAACTAAGCATGTGGTTGTGAGGAACGCGACCCTCCCCCCACCGCTCTGCTTGTAGCAGCTGCACGTGTAGAAGTGTAGGTACTGGTGGAGAGGTGCGTATGGGTTTGTGGCCCTGAGAGATGAGGATGGAAGCATTAGAGGAAGACCTGTGTCCATTTTTCCATAGATGCCCACTTTGTAGTACCTATAGTATGCAAAATGTCATTGATAATTCATATGAAAGGAACATCAGATGATTTCATTTGCAGAAGGTATTGATGGGTATTTTAGTGTAATTCATGCAAATTTGAGATTTCTTTCTTCATTTGTGCTTTCCTAGTGGTTCCTATCCCTGAGTGGACTGGAACCAATATTGTTCCGATGTAGTCGTGTCCAGTTCCATCTGCTAGTCCCAAAAAGTATATGCAATTCATTTGCAGCTTTCCCGATCCATATGCACAACTATATACACACATATATACATGTTTTTGTTTGTTTGTGCATGTGTATATATATATATATATATATATATACATACATATATAAAAACTGAGGTGCACGATGTAATGGCGACCTGACGTGAAATATGATCAGATTGGCTGTAAATTGTTCCTTTTGCTTTCTGAGCCACTTGTTTCTCCCACAGGGAACCCAGGTCTCTCTGTTGGACTCCAATTATCTCTGAACAATACCATTCAGGCTATTCTTGTCCCTCACTGACAGCCCATTAAACCAACAAATAAATGAGAACGTTAAAGCACGCTTTCAATAAATGACTGACTTGACTGTTCTGTGTGATGGGAGAAGAAAGAGGGACAACCTACACATCCATAGACAGCGAGGCCAATTATGCTGTCCTGGGCTCCCAATTACGGATGGCTATGGCATCGCTGAGAATCAAAGTTATGATCTCCCACAAATAAAGCTAACACTTAGACCAAAGGTCTTCAAATCTGGAATTTAAATCTAGTTTCTATCCTTGGATTGTGTAAGTACTGGCAGTTAAAGCAGCACTATGTAAGTCACCACTGGCAGGCCCCATTGCACACTTCTATAACTGAAGAATAGCTCAACCAATTTGCATTGAAGTCCCTGTAGTTACTGAATAATAAGCCTTAGTATGTAATAAGCCTTGGACTTTAAGGGTTTAAAACTAAAACAAGTAGCATTACTGAGTCAAACAATGTCATGTGTCTTTACATATTATTATCACATGCACGACTCGAAAAGAAGGTCTGGCTCAATGCTCATATTTCAGATGCAAAATCAACATTGTACTGATGAAGACAACAGTAGATAATTCACTCACATCCTCTGGAGATGTGTCTTGCACCAAGTTTTGACCGAGTTCTCTTTGAATTGACTCGTCTGCATGCATTGTGTGCAATTCCACATTTCCACCAGAGAGGTCTCCAAATCCCCAACTTATACATAGTGCTGTGTTAGAACTGAACTGTTAATATAATTGGCGAGCCAGCTGGTGACATTCCTACTAGAATCTGGGACTGAAAGCTGGACTCAAGGTCCAGATTTGAAAACCTCTGACTTAGAAGATTGTACCACTTAAAAGGCCTGGTGGATGTGTCTGAGGCTATGTCCACACTGGAGGTAAAAATAGCCCAAAATCCATTTTTTTCTTATGCGACTGTTACGACCTCCCATGTTTAGGGGAAAACTTAAGGCCATGCATAAAGAAAAACTGCCAACTGCCACACCAAGACACCACCAACTACAAATAATTGACCAGTTATCAGCATTTATTTCTTTTAACTTGAACAAGTTAAAGGCACAATCAAGGCCAAAACAAGCTAGAAACAAAAAGATAAGTAAACTAATCTAACTCAAAACAAAATTACAATTATAAGGCTACCTCCCTCTACCTCAAACCAGGAGAAAACAACGTACACAAAAACATATGGCACTCACCCCTCACACACCCACAAAAGGGTTCAGGTGCTTGGTCTGGTCAGGTGGTGGCTGATGGCACAGATGTGACCATGGGTACAGCCCTCTCTTTCTTCTCAACGGCCCTTAAGTAACTGGAGTGCCCCCTGCTGTGTCCATTCAGACCCATCCAGACACTAATCCTAGAGGAAAAGTGATTACAAAAAAAGAGCACAAAACACCCCCAGGATTGTAACAGTGACTTACCTTCATTTGACTCACATACACCTTTCTTGTATGTGCTATTAAAATCCATGTGTATCCAATACACTGTGACCTCTGTCTGGACAGTCCGACTGCAATTCATGCACATTTTTTCACAATTCAATCCCACCTTCATCACAGTTTCTCATGTGCCTCTAAAGAGTCTATTAATCTGAAGGAGATGTAGAGGACGGCTCTGTTTGTTGGATGTTCAGTCCGACCGTTGCCTATTATTTTGGAAAGCGGCATTGTTTTATGGTCTGTAGGGCAGTTGATAGCAAAGATTAAGTCTTAGGTTATTTTATGAAATTTGGCTTACTCTCCATGATCACTGACCTTCTCAGACTTGAAATGCCATTCACTTCACTTCAAAGTGGCCCTTGATATGAAATCTCTCTTCAGAAAACCACAAAACCACATTGCTTGATCATGTGGAGCTTGCAGTATTGTTGGGTCGCCAGTTTGGGTAGCAGAATGTTATGCTTCTCCTGAGGTATATATGTGTTGCGTTTCATGTTGGTGGCAGTCGAAAGCTAAAGGTTAGGGAGCCAGCCCTGTAACCGGAAGGTCGCTGGTTTGAACCCCTGAGCCAACAGTATGTGACTGAAGTGCCCTTGAGCAAGACACCCAACCCCCAACAGTTCCCTGGGCGCTGTGGATGGGGCTAACCACCGGTCAGAGCAAATGTACTCACCGCCCTAGTGTGTGATTTCACTACTATGTATGTGGTGTTTTACTGCGTGGATGGGTTAAACGCGTAGGTGAAATTTTCCCATTGTGAGACTAATAAGGGTCACTTAATTATTTGTGTTGTTCTTTGCCTCACTGGGAGTTCAATTCAATCAGTTTCCATTTAAAAGAAACACAAGTATTGTTAATTTATGTGGGCAGCATGTCGTATGAACTGCTTCTTTACTTTGTTCTACCACATATTCCAAGAAAAAAATGCTATATAATTGATGTAGTGAAGCAAGATTCAATAAATTCATGCACACAATCCCACAGCATACTATTAAACAAGTGCTTTGCTTCAAGGCTAGTCAGCCAGTCTGCTGCAGTGCAGAGAACTTCAAAGACCAAGGCTAAATCTACCCATATTTCTGAAAGACATGCACAAACGCATGTAGTAGATGGATGTGGAGCAGTAGTAGCAGGCAGTATATTAGAGTATCAGGAAGGAAATGGCTGAGTGAAAATCTAGACTCATGACAGAGTTACTGACATCTAATCAGTCGCCAGCACCAGAGCTGCCTTCTCGCCTTCAATTTAATCCACCTCTCAGTATCAGCACTGATGGCATGATAGCATTAGGACTTCTCCTAAGGCTGGCAGTTTCAGTGCAATATGTCCATCTAAAATTGTCTTTAGACATTTTTTATAGCTTTGCTGATGACACACTGGCACATTTCCATTCCCTCCACAAATCAACACCTTGTTGTAAAATGTTTCTATTATTCTATTGTTCCTAAGATTACACTCAGGTTTCATATGTCAGGTTTGGTATACAAAGCAAAACAGCCTATTTTTAAATACTGAACCATTTTATGTTTTCTGAATACTGCCTTCCATCAGTCTCCTAAAACATTACATAGCTCCATGCTTACAGTTTAAAAGGACACACATGTCTCATGTGTGGCATCCTTGTTTGGAGCCTAACGTTTTGGTAGAAACCCAAAAAACTTCCAATGCTCGTTCCAAATGTGCTGCCTGTAAGACATTCCAAAAGGCAGCATGTTTACTAGTGTGTTACATCACCACTCCTTTTACCAGCACTTAATAATCATTTGGGGACTGAAGACACAAACTAATCCAGTTTTCAAAGCTGATTTTATTGACATTCTTCAGTTAACATACAGGGCCTACATCGTCAAATTTTGAGCTTAATATTGTGCCGCAGGTTTCTTTGGGAGACAGTTTGGTCAGTTAGGCCAGTCTAACTCCCTGAAAAAGATGTTGTCTAGAAGGCAACATAATGTTGCCCAAAATGTGTTTAGCAGTAGTGGTGCTTTCACATGTGTGCAAGTTAACCACTAATGCTCCTCCCCCCATATCATCAAACATACTTTAAGCTGGTAACATGCTGCTTCGTCCTTCGACTGGAGAATTTGATTTCTGTCACACATTCTGCCCGTCCTCAGACGGACAAGAACTGCACTCCCCAGAAAACACTAGGAAATCAAGAGGCGGAGCTATTTCCCTCACTCTTACAATCAGACTCAAAGTCCATTATCCAGACTCCTCAGCAAAGTCACATGATTTCAGAACAGTCCTCGTCCTCCTATGACAAGTTCACCTGAGTACTAAATATCTTCAGCTGTGTATTTGTCATATGACCTGTTAGATTAGTATATAAGCACAGGCTTTAGCTAAGACTAGTTGCGTGGTATTGCTTTCCCTGTGAAACTACTGAACGTTTTTTTTTACTGGTGTTTGTGTTATTGACCTTCTGTGTGTTTTTTCATTGACTCTGTTTTTTGGATTTGCCCTTTTGTGCTTCTGCCATCGCTTGTTTTGTTGACTCCGATCGGATTTGCCCTTGTTTGTTATGGTCACCATTCTTACTCTGCTGTGTTTACTGGAACTGACCCATGCCTGTTTTCTGACTACTTTATACATTCGTGATTCTACAAGTGAAGCTTCACGTGTGTTTTCTAACTGCGAGCGTCTGCTTCCTGATCACACGTTACAATTTCCATAAACAATCTGAAAGACGGACTTGTCTGACCACATTTCCACTCATCTCAGATGAGCTCAAGCAATGAAGTACTTATTGACAACAGTTTGTCAAAGTATTTCCGAGCTCATGTTGTGATACCATCACAGAAGCATTGTCTTAGTATTTACATTTACATTTACAGCATTTAGCAGAAGCTCTTATCCAGAGCAACTTACAAGAAGTGCTTTGTCAATCTAGAGAAAGTATCTTTGCTAGTTACCAATAGCTTAGAGAAAAAGACAGTCCTGAGCTCAGATACTGCTAGAAACTAATATGTCACTGCAGACACCAAGAGAAAAAGAAACAGAGTTGAACGCAGTATTCTGTGCCATTCAATGCAATACAATAACAATAACATACAATACAATAAACTACAATACAGAGTGCAGTACAATAAAATAAGTGCAGCTTATAGTTCAATACTCATTTAAGTGCTGTGTAAAGAGATGAGTCTTCAGTCTGCGTTTGAAGACAGCAAGAAACTCTGCTGTTCGGACAGCCAGTGGGAGTTCATTCCACCACCTGGGTGCCAGTATGGAGAACATTCTCAACGCTTGTCTTCCGTGCACCTCGAAGGATGGCGGGTCAAGCCGAGCTGTACTCGAAGCTCGAAGGGCTCGTGGTACAGTTCAAGATTTCACCATTGCCATCAAGTAGGTAGGGGCTGGTCCATTTTTGGCTTTGTAGGCAAGCATTAGGGTTTTAAATCTGATGTGCGCAGCTACAGGAAGCCAGTGAAGGGAGGGCAGCAATGGGGTGACGTGGCCGAACTTGGGCAGATTGAAGATGAGCCGTGCTGCTGCATTCTGGATGAGTTGCAGGTGGCTTGATGGCCTGCATGGGAAGACCAGCTAAGAGTGAGTTGCAGTAGTCAAGCCTTGAGATGACCAGAGACTGCACTAGCACCTGGGTGGCCTTTCGGGTGAGGAAGGGTTGGATCCTCCGGATGTTGTACAGTAGATACCTGCTTGACCGAGTCAGGTTCGCGATGTGAGTCGAGAACGATAACTGGCCATCCAGGGTCACACCAAGACTTCTTGCCTCTGCAGATGGAACAATCAGAGTGTTCTCGAATGAGATGGCAAGATCATGATGAGGACCTGTATTCGCAGGGATGAATATCAGCTCGGTCTTGCTGGGATTGAGCTTCAGGTGGTGGGCTGCCATCCATTTTAGTATGGTGCCCACTGAGGCGTCAGAAGATCATGGCCCTTCAATTGTGGTTTTTGGATTTGCCCTCTGAATACAGACATTTTTCCAGACCTTTTGATGATATTATGGACTGTAGAGGGTGAAATGCTTGAAATTCTTGTAATCTCTCGCTGGAGAACATTGTTGTTGAATTGTTGGATCATTTGTTGATGCAGTTTGGACAAAGTGGAGAACCTTGACCAATCCTTGCTAATAGATGACCAGGCCTCTAGTTTGTATATCAAGCAATCTTGTCCTTTATTTAAATGTAGCCGAGTAATACAGGAATCAGGGATTGAGAAGTTGTACAGTAAAAAAAAAATCAAATGCTATAATTAAATAATAAAAATCATAAAACTAAAATTTAATAAGAAGGTATCAATAAACTGTTAAATGACTAAATGATAAAAAATTATAATACAATAGGCCTGGGATGCTACGGGTTGAGCATAAGTTGACCTCAGATGGTTAAGATGCTTAATTAACATATCACAATTTTCCTAACAGTAAACTGCCCCTGTCCCAACTTCTTTGGAACTTGTTGCAGGCATCAATTTGAGGAAAAAAAATATATACCAAAAAATCATAACATAAAACATTCTATCCTGTCTCTGTTCTACTTTTGTTCAAATACATGTCAGAGAAGATTCATAAATGGTTCCCGCCCATGGAGAAAATTAGGCCCCCCGGCCTCCGACCTCCCAGTTTGATGTCTGTTTGATCCTTAGCTCCAATCAGTCCATCTCTTTTGTACTTTGCATTGTTTTCAGTTGCCTTTCATTCACTGTGTTTTTCAATCTTTCAAGATTTGATAGCTTATCATGCTGGGTAGAACTGCCCCCACAATCATTTGTCAGTTATCTAAGTATCGCTTTCTTTCACTCCCTCTCTCCCTCACTCTTGCTAGCTAGCTTGCTCTCGTTCTACGCCTCTCTGCCTTCACACTTTGTTCCCTCTGTCTATTTGTGACATAGCAGCACAGCCTCTTTCTCAGTGGCTCTGACATACGTGTAATTACCCTGACGAGGGGCTCTCTAAGAGATGTATTACTGAATGTAATTGCACTCTGGGGCGTCTATGCTCGTTTGGACAGCTTCATTGCAGGATGACTCAAAACCTTGTTTCCTGGAAAGGCAACATGGTGTAAACCTTGCATAAATCTGCATAAAATTGCCCATTTTCACCCGGCACAGCTGTAGCCACACACTGACAAAGCCTGTAATTAATAGGGGTCGACATGAAGTAATGTCCATCGCCACGAATAGCTTGTGTTGTCTCTGCAACTTTAAGGAGGCACGTGAGTGAACAATTAACGTAAATGTTGCTGCACCACTTACAAAAATGCAGTAATTATAAGCCCTTCATGCTTAGGTTCCCAATCTGTAATGAGCCTTTAGTCAAATAATGCTTACCTGCGTTTCTGGAGGCCTCTGGCCCGCTCCATTTAGCGGATCTCCTTCGTAAGCGCTTTTGCCAGTAGCCCTTCTATGTGGCGCTCTATTCCCCAGAACCAAATCACAGCAAATCTGATTTTTATCCGGCAAAAATTGCGCTCAGCCACCAGACACTCTGCGCCTTTTCCTCCAGAGAAATTCTAGCTGCGGAATGTGGAAGAAATAGAGGCCTTTTTTTCCCTCTTTTCTATTTGCTGTAATCAACTGCAGGAAGGCCTTATTGTCACCACGCCGTTGGGGTGTTAATAATGAATGATTACATCCTGGTGGTGCGCACGTTATTGCAGTTAGCACCACAGTGTTCGACAGCATGTACAGAAACGGCATGCTGGTAAATAATGCAGGTGGTTGGGAAATGATTTTGTGTCCAACGTTTTGTGAAACAAATGGCTTTTGTCATCAACACCTCAGGCTACACTGAGCGGAAGTTAAACCAGAGCGCATGTGATGGACAACCTGCACTGCTGTCGCTTTACATAATGGATACATAAAGGCAAAAACAGTGACAAAGGCAATGCAGAGGGAAGGTGTGCGCTGCAAGTGGACCCAGTCAGCCATACGCTACTCTATAGAGGGTCGGAATCCATGGTTTTAATAAACCATGTGGCTTTTTCTGAAGATAAAGATTTGTCCAAAACCTGTATCACTCGTGTGAAAAAGTAATTGCCCACTAAACGTAATAACTGATTGTGCCACTCTTGGCAGCAGCAACTGCAATCGAACGTTTGTAATAACATGCGATGCATGCTTTACATTGCTGTGGAGAAATTAGGGGGCAGTTAGTTATTCACATAGGACCAGGTCGGGCTGAACACCATTATTCCTTCAGTAAAATAAATCATCATTTAAACACATCATTTTATGTTTACTTATATATTTTATACATTTGCTTATATCCTTATAAGCAAATTCTGTTCAGTTTTCCTGAGAAATCTGCAGCCACACCTCCAAAGTTCAGCCCTAGAAGTTGGCTGCGTTTTCTGCTTTTCACAAATTTAGCTCCTCTCTCTCAAAGATGGAGGCTTTATTTACTGTCTGTCTGCTGATGGTGGTCTTCATTTGCCCTTCCCGTTCCTTATGCATGTGCATTATCTTGTACACATTTAGTACTCGCTTCCTCAAAAACCGTGTAGAGTTCAGCTTTTTTGTCTGCATCCTTCCACTCAGTTGGACCATGGTGTTGTCCTGCTTCCTATGCTTCCTGGTGACCAGCTTCCTGATCTGTGTTGGAGCAGGTAAACCACCAACTGTGCTGGACACCAGCCCTCCAGGACCAGAGTAGTTCTTCCCTGCTTTTGAGTTCTGATGCTCAGAAAAGCACAGGGTGCTATAATTCATCACAATATATATAATGTTAAAATATCATTATATTGCCCACTACAGCTCAATGTTTATGTCCTTCGCTCCTGTTCCTTTGTGTTTAATGTCAGTTTCATGTGAAGATGATCATAGGCACTCATGCTTCTCTCAGGCCTTTAGGGCAGTCTGTTGAGGTGAGTGCCTGAGAGGCTTCATTAAGCAGTGATTCCATTTTCTTCTGCCTCTTCTTTCTCCATGCCAAGGCTTATTGAACAGGTTTTCATCACCTTAACCTATTCTCTCTCTCTCTCTCTCTCTCTCTCTCTCTCTCTCTCTGGTTCTCTGATTGTTTTCTTTTCCCATTACCATGTCATTGGTGAAACCATATAAATCATGGACAGAGTGGAGGGACTGTAGCCCGTCACAGTCAAATTGGCTTTTCTGCAGATGATACACTCTGCCAAATCATATTTTTCTGGATTTCTTTGTCTGTCATATGAAGCCAGAGAAGAATGATAAACACTGCATGAATAACATGACTAAATGAATTCTTGTAGCATGAGACTTAAAATTCTAAGAATAGCCACGCATGCTGATTTACAGTACAGTGCAGAAGTCAGAGATCACCCTTCATTTTATAAATCCCCAGTCAATAAGGCCATTAAGCACAATTTATTTTTCAGCTTCAGGAAAAAATGCATTTCAGTCTGAGCCACTTCGAAGAAAATATTTTATTTCCATTGCAGTAAGTAAGTAAAACATGGCTCTGTTCTGGGACCTCCCTGCCCTTTCTTCTGCATACATGGAAAGCCTAAGGCATGGAGAGCAGCAGAAAGACACCCCCTTTGGTTGCAGAACAGAGCAGGCATCAATGACAACAAACCTAACAGTAGTCAGCCCAATAAATCTGTTAATAATCTGACTAATAGCTCAATCGGAATAGAAGATGTCCATGAAAACACCTCAATCTGAATAGTCTAGTACTATTGAGGCCATTCTTGACTTCGCCATATTTCTTTGTAAACTTGCTGTATTTCCTTCTTTTGCGCTCTCAGTTTCCATTGGCTGCTGCAGGTGTGTTGTCCAGTTTACGCTAGATGACGTTCAAAGTCGGGTCGAAAAAAACGTTTTTGATAAACTCAGACTGCTCTGAAACGCAATCGGGAAGCCAAAAATCAAATCCTTCAAACATGACTCGACTCCTTCTACAACTGTCAACTCCAGCTGAGCCAAAAATCTGTAGACCAGAGCACAGACTCGGCTAGACTGAGAAGTCGTGTAGTGTAACCCCGGCTTTAAGAAAGCACCCTCACGAGTATAGCCAGCGGATGCGTAGCAGGTGATCAGCTGAGCGGTCAGATGATTGAGATTAGCTTGTAACAGAAGGTGATTGTGGCTTGAACTTAACTCGGTGACCTGTCTGAACTAATGATATACTTGAAATCTAACAGGAAATTACACGGCAATCTCTTCAACTAAATACAATATCATATTTTTCAGTATTTATTGTCTCTGCCTCTCTTTCAAGTTTCCATTTTCCAGACACCTGCATTCAGTGCTTTCAAGAAACCTACAGGGATGTTTTTCCACTCCCAGTTCAGTCTTAGGAGTTGGTTGCATTACTCAAGATCAACATAATTCCAGTTTAAATGTGTGTGTGCGGAGGGGGGCGGTAATGTTGAGCAGATTGCGTGAGCTGCTGAAACAGCAGGATTTACTCTTCCCTCATTCTCCCTCCCTCTCTTTTGGTACTATCACAACCGAGCATACTTCAGCAAATGAACTGAAGCAGAGGGCCTTATGAAAGCAGTGTGTCAACTCAGCACGGTTTCTCTGTCCTGCTCTGGCTTTGCGGAGTCCAGCTGTGCTGCGTCTGCAGGGAGCTGCTGCTGCATTCTGTCTCTTTCTCCTCAGACGTCACTGCAGTGGTTCCGCTTAGCAGTGTTGAGGCGTCTTGTCCTCAACGGTGGTCAGAATAGGGGGTTTCCTACTAGTGGATTTTACGGTGCTCGTCATTGAATCTAAAGGCTGGTCTACATTCAGTCAGTCATCATATAGACAGCCAAGCTCATCATAGTGTTTACTGAAAGAGTAAGCCCACTAATCCTTCAAGTGTTTGGCATGGTTCATCATTGAGGTGTAAGTGAAGTCATTCAGAGTGGTTTGATGTGAAATGTTCATTGTAGAGAAACTCTCATGCTGATTTCTTTACAGTGGTGATGATAGGAATCAGGGGTTGCCATGTCTACAAACCAAATAGACATTTTATGTTCAATCTAAAATGACTTGTGATCTACATGTGTCCTCTGAGTTTATGTGTAATGTTGATGATGGGAAAATAATGAAAAATTGAAAAAAAAGAAAGTTTTTTACATTTACAGCATTTAGCAGACGCTCTTATCCAGAGCGACTTACAAGAAGTGCTTTGTCTATCTAGAGAAAGTATCTTTGCTAGTTACCAATGGGTTAGAGAAAAAGACTCAAGTCCTGCTAGATACAAAAGTCAGTGGGAACTATTTTGCCACACAGTGCCCTGAATGTACCTTTCCACCATGAATGGATTTGAAAGTAAAATGTTTTAGGACAAAGCCTTCTCTCAAACCTATTATAAAACAATGAGTGCATTTACATGCATTCAATGATCTGATTGCAATTGGATTTCTCCAGTTATCTGATTATTGAAATGGTGATGTAAACGGCATACTCCAATTTCATAGATCAGAGTAAGGTCTAGAGATCTGATTAAGAAATCTGATAAAGAGGCTGGATTTTAGCTCAGTCATCAGATTTCTCAGTGCATGTGAACTCTTACTCTGATTTCTTTCATCTTTCTCAGTCTGCACATGTACTAGAAATAAGCAAGCGGCATTGGAGTGTACAACATGCTTGACAAAATGAAGGATTTAAATATCCTTCATCTTCTAGATGACGCATGGTCATATTTTCAGGTAAAGTGGCTCGTATTTTTAAAAAAAAGCCACAGCATGACGTTTGAGTTTTACATTATGTTTGTCACGTCTTCTTCTGTGAGTTTATTGGCTGGTTGTAAAGCAGAAATCTGATTACTGTCTGACTCATATAGACCCAGAGTTTCCCCATCATCTGATTACTCAAGTGCATGTAACAGCATCGATTGGATTAAGGACCAAATCTGATTTTATGCAGTTATTAGATTATTAAATGCAAAGCACATTTAATGATTCAGGCATCAGGCATAACAATTTTGTACAATAACTTTCTTTGAGGCAAACTTTAGACATATTGATCTCTTTGGATGTCTGGTTATCATTTTCTCTTCTCTAGTTTCTCTAGGATGGCACACCAAACCACTCTGCATTCCTTTGTTTACATATAAGTGTTTGAGTGTGTGTGTGTATATATATATATATATATATATATATGTATATATGGGCTAACGGATATTTTGGTCAGATGACTATAATAATTACAGTCATGAACATTGTGAAAATCAGCCTTAAAACATTGCTCTAGCTCCATACTCATTCTAACAGTTGGAATGGTCAGTTTACCTTCTCACGTATCGTTACAGAGCCGGGAACGGCTCCTCCTCTCCACTCTTCCCCTCCTCCTCATGTCCTCCTTTTTCTCTCCTGCTCCCTCTTTTCCTCTCCTTCCCTTGTTGCCCCCTTTTCAGTAAAGCTATTTTTTGCTTATCTGTCAAGCTTTGGATAAGGGAAGGAAAACATGCTGAGTAAACTCAACATTTTTGGTTTTCCTATTTTCGTTTTTCCCCTACCGCATTCATTTTACTGACAGCTCCCCTTTGTGTAAGTTGCTGAGGTTTAGCAGCCTGGTTAGGAGGCTGCTGATGATGTGTGGCTTATGTTTTTAAAATTGTACTCACTTACTCATGGTTAGCACAATTTACAGTAGTAGCTTCCTCGTATGTACTGATTTGCCTCCTTACACATTGTTTTTGTGTATGAAAACTTGTAAATACTGGAGGAAATACTGGTAAACTTTTGCTTCAGTGAGTTAAAAGAATAAAAAAATGCCTTATGGATGGAGAAATGAATTAATCGGATCCACTTGTGTAAAGACTTTTGCCTGAAATAGCACGTAAATAGCGTACTAACACTAACACATCGATACTGATCCTGATATCGGATGGGGATCAGTATAGGCTTACATTTAAAGTTTCAATGTAGGTGTTAATATTGGAGTAAAAAAAGTGTTTTTCACTTAGTAAATAAGTTCTAATATAACCCAAATGTGGTGAAAACACCCTAAGACTAGCTTTAACTAGTGTTAGATGGTCTTTGACAAACTGGACATCAAGCTAGACTATATGAAAACATCCCCTATACTTGTTAGCTGGAAGACCAGCTTAGGGTATTTTTGGCCTAGTCCAACTTGATTAGATCAGTATGACCAAGCTGGCTGCTAAACCAGGGGTATATGTATAGTGGGGCAAAAAAGTTTTTAGTCAGCCACTGATTGTGCAAATTCTCCTACTTCATAGGTTCACTTCAACTATGAGAGACAAAATGAGAAAAAAAAAATCCAGGAAATCTCATTGTAGGATTTTTAAAGAATTTATTTGTAAATTATGGTGGAAAATAATTATTTGGTCACCCACAAACAAGCAAGATTTCTGTCTCTCACAGACCTGTAACTTCTTCTTTAAGAAGCTCTTCTGTCCTCCACTCATTACCTGTATTAATGGCACCTGTTTGACCTCGTTGTCTGTATAAAAGACACCTGTCCACAGCCTCAAACAGTCAGACTCCAAACTCCACTATTGTGAAGACCAAAGAGCTGTTGAAGGACACCAGGAAGAAAATTGTAGACCTGCACCAGGTTGGGAAGAGTGAATCTACAACAGGCAAGCAGGTTGGTGGAAATAAATCAACTGTGGGAGCAATTGTAAGAAAATGGAAGACATACAAGACCATTGATAATCTCCCTCGATCTGGGGCCCCACGCAAGATCCCATCCCTTGGGGTCAAAATGATCATGAGAACGGTGAACAAAAATCCCAGAACTACACGGAGGGACCTGATGAATGACCTGCAGAGAGCTGGGACCAAAGTAACAAAGGCTACCATCAGTAACACACTACGCCGAGAGGGACTCAAATCCTGCAGTGCCAGGCGTGTCCCCCCTTAAGCCAGTACATGTCCAGGCCCGTCTGAAGTTTGCCAGAGAGTATATTGATGATCCAGAAGAGGATTGGGAGAATATCATGTGGTCAGATGAAATCAAAATAGAACTTTTTGGTAAAAACTCAACTCGTGAGAGCATTGAAGATGGAACGTGGCTGGGTCTTCCAGCATGACAATGATCCCAAACACACCGCTCGGGCAACGAAGGAGTGGCTCCGGAAAAGCATTTCAAGGTCCTGGAGTGGCCTAGCCAGTCTCCAGACCTCAACCCCATAGAAAATTTGTAGAGGGAGTTGAAAGTTCATGTTGCCCAGCGACAGCCCCAAAACATCACTGCTCTAGAGGAGATCTGCAGGAGGAATGGGCCAAAATACCAGCTACAGTGTGTGCAAACCTGGTTTGACCTCTGTCATTGCCAACAAAGGTTATGTAGTGGTTGGATAGTGTAGTGGTTAACACCTTTGCCTTCTACACTATAGACTTGGGTTCAATCCCCACCTGGGGAAACACCCTATACTATACCAATAAGAGTCCTTGGGCAAGACTCCTAACACCGCCTTGGCCTGCCTGTGTAAAATGATCAAAATTGTAAGTCGCTCTGGATAAGAGCGTCAGCCAAATGCCAGAAATGCAAAATGAAATGTGTTTCAGACAATTCAGCCTACTCTGCTAATGTTATGTTACAGAGTATTCAGTTGAACTTTTGTTATTGACCAAATACTTATTTTCCACCATAATTTACAAATAAATTGTTTAAAAATCCTACAATGAGATTTCCTGGATTTTTTTCTCATTTTGTCTCTCATAGTTGAAGTGAACCTATGATGAAAATTACAGACCTCTCTCATCTTTCTAAGTAGGAGAACTTGCACAATCAGCGGCTGACTAAATACTTTTTTGCCCCACTGTATGTAGCAACACCTTTAATTTAAAGAGAAATGGTGGTGTGTTAAACACTCTGTTGTGCTGTGCAGGCATTTACAGCAGCTAAGAAGGCCATCCTTGACATTCCAGGAAGCCTGCTGCACACCTTTTCACACTGTTTTGATGAAAAGTGTTCAACATGGAAACCATAGCAAACTGGTGCACAGCATTTGAGGTTGAACATGCTGCAGTTCAACCATCAAACTATTAAACAATCAAAACCAAAACAAACCCCTATGCTGGCTAAGCTTTTTCAGCAAGGAAATGATTTCAAAAATATAAAAAAAAACATGGGTGTAAACTGGGAAATATGACTCAAATGCATCCAAGCACACTACATATTGGTCAACGTACTGCTGCAGATTTATGGTCCACTGCTAAAAACATGGAGAAAGGTCTGCTGATGCAACAGCCTGACACAAAGCATAAAAGCCGTCTGGGGAACAAACTTTCATCTCTATATCTGAGGCTTTGGTCACTCCTGTTTGTCCAGGTTAGACAATTTATCTAGGCACATCTCAGCCACGGCCTATTGCATCATTAAGATATACTTACAGGATTCCCAAAAGAGATGCTGTTGTTGACATGAAAAGGAAAGTTGAAGATATTGTAAATCAGTTTCCTGAAAGCTTCCATTTATTGTTAGCAAGGTTAGCTTGTGGGATGAAACTTTCCAACGAAGGCCACTGGTGGACAGTGTGGCAGTGTGAACCTGTTGGCACTGCCATGCAGCGAGAGTGTTGCGAGTTATTTCTGTGGCCTACAGAGGCAGCTAGCGATTAGTGTGGAGATCATCTTTTGGCAGCCTTCCAAAACAAACCATATGGACTCTTCTTAATTGGTAAATGCCACTTGCTCAGATGAATAAAGTTGTTCCAATGGAGTAATTGCTTTACACCCTAATGGCACATTCTTTGCCAAATGCCTTCTCGATCCACATCACTCTAAACCTGCACTTTTATCTACAAGAGCTCTGAGCCAGGATGTCAAACTTCAGTTATGATGGGCCAAGGTGATGTAAGGTGATGTAAAGTTGGATGTTTTCCCTCCTCTAACATCCTATTCAAGCTATGGCTGGTTTGACAGTTAGGAAATGAATCGGATACATACACATAGTTATGAAATAGCTTTAATTTCGGGGTAGGGCTAGGCCTGAAGCTCCACCTCCTTCCAATCAAACATTTTCTTCTATATGTTCTGTTTTTGTACTCCTCCAAAACCCCATCACCTCTCGTACCTCTGTTCATTAAAACAATCGGGATCTGGCCTTCTACATTAAAGCCAAAGCTCAGGTTTGGTTCAGTTGGAGCTTTACTTTTGTTTGAGGGAATGATAAAAAGTCTTACACATGTGTTATTGTGAAATTAGCATAAACCTGGTGAAAAAAGAATGACTTCAAAAGTTGTGTCCTGGCTCAGGGTCTCTCTCCCTTAATTCTTTCTGGCAAGTGGTGGGGACCTGCAACAGCCTACCTACAATATTAGTAATAATACCACACAAAAGATGCAGATTTCATACATTAAATTACATAAAGTATGCCATGTTACCATATTCACGTGACATCTAACACTTTATATGTCAATATTAAAATGCAAAGACCAACAACGTTAAGTATGAATTACATATGTGGATGCACTGCAGTGTAGATACATAATAAATAAAAGGTAGTGAAGTTAGCTGTTGGGCTACCTGCTTCACTAAGTGCTGCTGCACACACCTTAGTGCGTTTTCACTTCATTTTCCCTCTGTTTTAGCTTGCAAATAGTGATTGAACGGAAAATGTTTTCAGTAATACAGTCGCATGTAAAAGTTTTGGCACCACCAGTCAAATGATGTGTTGATTTTTTGTGTCACATTGTTGAACAATTATTGTAATTTGCTGAATTTTATCTAAACAAAAAATAAAGTGTGGCCTGTGCAAAAGTTAGGGAACATTTTATATTCATGTTTAATGTTTTTCCAATAAGTTAAACTCAGCAAATAAATAGAACGGTTGACTAAAAATTGCAAAAATATCACATTTTAATTTGCTTCCATGTAGAGCAGTTGCTTTTGACCTGGACTCGGCCAGCCGCTTGACCAGTCGTGAATCCGAGAATTATCCAACATCACAATTGTACAAACTTTTGCATACGACTGTTAAAACTCCTGGAGATCTTTGAACCTGACAATTTGCCTGATACTTTACGATTTTATTGGCAATAAGATCAGCAGATCTCATGAAGCAGGTTCAGGCATCCCTGCACCGAACAATGGAGCTGTCGTGTTTATGGTCTCTGGAAGTCTGTACTGCGGCAAAAGTTTTGGCTCCTCAGTAACATCATCCATCACGCATTTAAGGCGATACTTTTGTGCACCACAGAACCTAATGATCCTGCAGAGAGCCTGCGTTTGAGCTCATCGAAAACTCCTGCCCTCCTCTAGGCCGTCTAACAAAACACATAAATTAATTCAGACCTTGACTGATGGGCTGCCATTAATGCAGAAGATGATTAAGATGATATTGTGTAGGGAAATGAAGGGCTCGTCTGGCTGAAGGGAAAGAAACTCATCCAGCTGAACCTGAATGGGATGGTGGGGCGTAGAGAGAGGGGCATTGATCTTTTTGGTGTAGCTTTGCAGACTCAGAAAGAGCACCGGGCATTTTTTTGATGCGTCCTTCAAGTGCACTTTGTGACAGTTGATGGCTGAATGCACCTGGAGTGAGCAGCTTTTGAGGCGTTTCAAGGCGCTCAAGGCTGTGCTCTTTCATGAAGAAGGAAAACAGGAAACGAGGGGAAGCCTCTGTGCTCTTTACTCCTACTTAGATCATGCACCTTCTATGTTTGTAGCATACTTTGCATACTTTCTTAGCCCCCTTTTACCCTGTTTTTCAGTGGTCAGGACCCCCATGGACCCTCACAGAGCAGGTACTATTTGATGGGTGATGGGTCATTCTCAGCACTGCAGTAACACTGACGTGGTGGTGGTGTGTGTTGTGCTGGTGTGAGTGGATCAGACACAGCAATGCTGTTGTGCTGCTGAGTTTTTAAACACTGTGTCCACTCACTGTCCACTCTATTGTAGATGTAAAATCAGTGGCAGTAGCTCATCTGCTGCTGCAACGTTTCATCAGTGGTCACAAGATGCTGCCCACAGGACGCTGTTGGCTGGATATTTTTGGTCGGTTGTTTTCTGAATTTCTACAAACACCGTTTTTGACCTACAGATCAACATAGTAAAGGAGCTCATTTGTGATCCTGAGTTTAAAACCAGTTTTTATTAAACTTAAACCACTCAGTTCTGCCTGATGGAAACTGTTTGCCTTCAGTGTTTTTTGCTTAGGATCAGTTTAATAGACGTCAGCATCACTAATTAATAACATTCTATTAAAAGACTGGTTTACCAAGAGAGACGCTGGAGGATTTTCACCTGAAATGAGTTCATGAAACGAGTCTTGTTACAAAAATGTTAACAGGACATCAGAGCCAGAATTACTCTTTTAGTACTTTTACTTTTGATACTTAAGTACATTTGAAGCCAAATACTTTAGTACTTTTACTGGAGTAATATTTTACCATGGGTATCTTACTTTAACTCAAGTACAGGGTTTGTGTACTTCATCCAACATTGCTTTTTGTCATCCACAGAAACCTGATACTGATAAAACTGTGGGTCATCACCATCGGCCGATAGTATCGGTCTGCCCATGTGGGCCTTACTTCTCTGCTACTTCTACTTCGGTCTCCATCTTTTTGTCCACAATCTCATGCGAGGTGATGACTGAACTCGTGTTTGACACACTGTTCCCTCTCCTGCGCCTCCATTCACTCGGGCGCAGTGCCAGCGGCGTCTGGGTTGTGTGAGGAGCGTTTCAGCAGCGCTCTCTGAGACTGCAGCGCCCACGCAGGGTCACTGCAAGCCAGCAGAGAGAGGATGCGTGGAGCTGCCGGGCCGCGCTTTGCGTTTCTCAGCACTCAGCCCACTCCTTCGCTCAGTCTGATGTTGCCGGGCGACCCTTTCTATCTATTGTGTGGAGGGGGGCGTCCTCATGTGTGTGCGCAGGTGATTGAGAGAAAGAAGAAAACAGAGAAAGAGAGAAAGCAGCTGCACCGGAAAAAGAACTGATATTATGGCAAGTGGAAGTATTTTACAAGTAGGCAATATATCTAATGCTTCTCATGCATGTATCCTTCACTTTAAGTGGTTTTAAGTGAAAAAGTCAAATTGATGTTACTCCACTACGCTTTTAGCAATGGATGGTTCTAACAAGTACCAAAAATTATGCCATTTTGGAGCTACATAGAACCATTTTCATCACAGAACTGTATACAACTGGTATCCTTCTATTATTGAATTGAGAACCATTGGTCACTGTGTTTGCACACTGTGGAATTAGACCTCTGCATTTAACCCATCCGTGCAGTGAAACACCCACATACATGCACACTAGTGAACACCCACACTAGGGGGTAGTGAGCACACTTGCCCGGAACAGGGGGCAGCCCTATCCACGGCGCCCGGGGAGCAATTGGGGGTTAGGTGCCTTGCTAAACGGCACTTAAGTCATGGACTGTCAGCCAAAGGGATCAAACAACAGGGCTGGTTCCCTAACCTCCAGCCCATGACTGCCCTGTCTGATTACTGAGCTAAAATCCAGCCTCTTTATCAGATTTCTTAATCAGATTAAGTCTGATGCAGTCATAGAGTGCGTTTGCATGCAGTCGATTGATCATAATCAGATTTCTGCAGCTATCTGATCATTCAAAGGGTCACATAAGCACCATACTCTGATCTAGAAATCTGATTAAGAATGATAAAGAGGCTGGATTTTAGCTCAGTAGTCAGATTTCGCAGTGCATGTGGACTCTTACTCTGATTTCTTTCGCATTTCTCAGTCTGCACATGTGCGGAAACAGACTGGAAACAGACGGGTATGTTGTCATTCAACGAAACTAACAAAACTATGTGTCCATTCAAATATACAATCATATGCAAAAGTTTGAACAGCCTCAATCAGATGAAGCTTTGTTTATTTTCTAAATCAGATATAAAGTGTGCCACAGGTCATGTGCAGAAGTGTGTTCTCTGTAGGGGGTGGTTTCACTTATTTTCACTTAGAACAAAACTACGAAAAACTACGTCATTTAAGCACCTCTTTTACTTGAAAAGTAAAAGAAACTAAAATGATCTACCATGCACTCTTAAACAGAAGGTTCTTCAAGGGTTCTTTAGAAGAAAAATGGTTTTATATAGAACTATACACACTCAAAGAACCATTTACATGATTAAAGGGTTCTCTGCATTGATAGAGATTGATGGAGAATGTGCTGTAGATGGTTCTATGTAGGAACTTTTTGAAAAGGGTTCTAAATAGCAACAAAAAAGAGTTCTTTTATTGTTATAACACTCTTTAAAATGATGGCTCTTCAAGGGTTCTTTAATGATGCAAAGAACTTGTAGAACCAGAGTGCAGTTTCAGTGTTCTAATAGTCTTATAATGGGGAATATTAAAAACATTGGCATATATTAGACATTAATATCTTGGCAGGGTGTAGTTTATTGCAGAGAGAAAGAGAGAGAGAGAGAGAGAGAGAGAGAGAGAGAGAGAGAGAGAGAGAGAGAGAGTGAGAGAGAGAGAGAGAGAGAGAGAGGGAGAGAGGGAGGTCGGCCGTGCGAGTGTGTTGGTAGAGCAGCCGTTATCCTCTGGCTCTCCCACAGAAAGTGGAGGGAGGGGGTATGAGGTAATCACAGGTTGCTGCATTCTGGCTTGGCAGGGGGAGGGAAGTGGCAGCACTCAGGATGTGGAGGTGGAAACGAAGCCCCGGGGGAAACAGCACCCCCCTCACACATTCACACATGCCAACTACTTTTACTCTGCCTGCTAAAATCGGCATCCGACAACCAACAATCCATTCACTCCCTATTGTTTTCTTTTCCTCTTGATCCTTTTGAGGTGCTCTTTTGTGCAATTGGGTCATTCTATAGAAATGTCCACTTTTCTGCCTATCCATGAGTGTCACTGGTGTTACCAATCCTCATTGGTGTTACACATAAGAAACGAAAACACCAGAGACATTTTAAATGAAAAATGCATTTTATAAAGTGGCTACTACAGAGCAATCATGGAACATCCACCAAAAATATGAAATTTATTCCATTTGTATTCTATTTTTTCACTATTAGCTAAGAATAATGGTGGTCACACCAGTGACTTCAACTAAAAGCTTCATATGAAATCATGAGCTAAATGAGAAAATCCCTGAGAACTGAAAGACACAGTGGACTCACCATGTGCTTTTCTTCATAGATCCTCAGAAAACAGGTAAAAAGAAGTCATCAGTGTGACTTTTATTTCAAAATAAGAGCTGTTCAGTGACACAACTCCTGGGGACAACAACTCTCATAATATTTTAGAATATTTATTTGATATTTGTTTTCTTTATGTCATTTCATTTTTATATTGCATAGGTAAACAAAACATGTTTTTTCAGGGGTTTCCTTGTAAAGGTTAACGGATCTATTTAGAACCATGAGTTCCATGCTTAAACGGTTATTTGCATAGTGAAATAGTTCTTCAAATTGATGGTGAATGTGTGGTTTATGGCTGTTTATATTACCAAACATGTTTTTTTTTCTATCATACACACTTAAAAAGATGGTTCTTCAAGAGTTCTTTAGCAAAGACGGTTATTCTATGTATAACCTTTTTGAAAATAGTTCTAGATAAACACAGAAAAGCATTCTTTTATTGTTATAAGCTTGACTTCACTGTGTGGATGCACCGGGGTTTGGTGGCTGTACAATCCGTTAGAACCACTGTACGGCGATCTTGGGTAAAAGCCAGTGAGATGAGGGCCTTATTGTCGCGCTCTACAGGGACCGGCTGTGAACACTGCAGACTCCAGGATTCCTTGTGTTCGTTTCCCAGTGGGCCATTGATTTCTGTCCCCGCTTTCTATTTTAAAAAATGTTTCGATATGCTCTTAATGGGCCTTTCAGGAATTGTGGCCTCAGTCCCAAAGGGCTGCAGGTGACCGTTTCTATTACTCACTTCCACTCTACATTGCGGGAAACGGGCCTCTGGCCATTCACACTGAGATTGATCTCTGTCTGTTTGCTGAGTGTGCTGTGGGGCTTTTTTCTTCTCCTCAAAAGGTGTGATGTAATCGAATCAGGCCTGCTTCAATGGACACATACACTCGCACCACTAGGCCTGTTTCTCTGGTTCTATGGCCAGGATTAGAACAGTGATTAAATTGGACTTTTTTGCTCCAAGATGCTCAATACGTAACTGGTCTTTAATGCCTGCACACACAGGCCTCAATTTATTATTCAAGAATAAACATTATTCTTGAATTGTTGCACTGTTGGCCACACCGAGTGGTCAACCTCTCCCCCTGCTAACTTCTGAACGACTCAGCCTACGACACGGTCACTGGGGCAGTACCAATCGTGTCACTGTGGTGGTACCCTCAGGGGTACATCCCAGTACCTTCAGTCAGGGAACATAATTGTACCAGAATCCACTGTAATGATATTTTCTGACACACCCCGTCTCGTCTCCAGGCTTTTTATTTTACTGTTCTGTTTTAAAACATTCAGCTCTGAAAAGGTGCAAATATCTACTTTTCACCTGGAAAAACTAATGTAAGGTACACCATCGCACCTTAAAACCACTGCTGTACCTTTGACGGTACACATATATTGTTTGTACCTTGATGAATGAATCATGTACCTGCACAGTACGATTATTTCTAACCGTCCCATCCTTTTTGGAACATGCTTCCATTAAATTCAAAATGGGCATATTTGTTTCAAAAAACAATACAACGTCATTTGTTGTCTTTGTACTATTTTCACATAAATATTGGATTTTAAATGATGTGCACATCATTGCCTTTTGTTTTCATGTACATTTTGTACAGCGTCCCCACTTTTTTGGATACGGGGTTGTATATAAAGTAGCTTCACACCTGAAAACACTTGACGCCTTTGTTTATCCCTCAAGCATTTCAGTTCTTGAGAATTCTTCCTCTGTACATGAACAGTTCAACAGTCTGCAGCGTTGAAGATTGTGATTAATTTATTTTATGAGGCCGTTCAGTAAATAAATAACAGTTTATCAAGAATGGATGTTCAGCGCTGAATTGGCTCCTGCGATTGAAGAGCAGAAAAAGCTGTTATCTGTACAAATCCACTTTCATATGGCACAAGAAGCAGCGTCTTGATGGATTCTGTCGAGATGATGGACTGGTGGAGGGATTTAGTTCATGCAAAGCCATTCAATTTCTTTTGACGGAAGACAGCGGAAGCCGTTCAACAAAGCATTCCAGTTTATCACGATTATGACGGGAGAGCGTTGGCCTGAGGTGACAGCCCCTGCATCGTTTTTGCTCAAGCTTTCGTTCTAACTCACCACGTCACGAACACAAACAGAGCAGACTGACATTATGATCGTAATATCTACGCTTCCCATGGGCATTAAAACGTGATGATGTTTATCATGAGTAGCTTCTCCATTTTTGTCGTTTATTAGTTTTTGGCATAATTTAGAAAAATATGTTGCCCTTTGCATTATTTGTAAATTTCATGAAGAATGGACCAAAGAAAATGTCCCAAAAAGACTTGGGGGGAAAAAATCTGGTACCATTGACTTACATTAAAAGTAGAGCATGTTTTTTTCCTTCTCCTGGGAAGTTCCCATTTTGGAGATACAGTCGGTTTTGTTCCAACATCATATTGTGTAGAAAGTTCCATATTTTATCGAAAGTTCCACACCACATTTGTGTTTGTAGCTAGAAGATGAAATTATTGTGATTAGAATATGCTGGAAAGTTGTGCATCCTTTAAGCCTTGGGTTCACTACAGAACCTAACAGATTATAAAAGGACCGGGCGTCTCATGCTGTAAGGCTGGTTTTTGATTTTTTGGGGTGACTGAAATATGTGGGATCACACACTAAATGATTAGGGATCCCACACTACTCAACTTCTAACCTGTTGCTGGACCGAACAGAGCTCACTGAACTCCCGCAGACTCATGCAAACTCTCACAAACTCTCGCAAACTTCTGTTACTAGGAGACACAAGTAAACAAACATGTAGCTACTCGATGCTGCTGCTTGCTCTGCCGTTTGCGGTGACACAGTAAAGGAGTAGTAGGTAAACATGTTTAAATGAGGCTCATGGATTTAAAAATGTGATCACTTTGGTATTTTTTAGAGTGTTAAATGTACATAAACTTTATTGGGTTTGTGCCTTAAACTCAGCTCCACACGTGAGAGACTTTCCGACATTTTTCTTTCTTTACTTGCTGTATTTTCTTCTTTTCATATTTGTATATTATCCATGAATATAACCGTGTCCCATGGCAAGTTCTTGATTTACTTCCATTACATTGCAGATAAGCATAATAAGACACACACACACACACACCTATACATTGTCTAAGCCACTTATCCTTCTGGGTCACAGGGGGAGCTAGAGTCTGTCCCAGTTGTCATTGGGTGGAAGCCAGCGACATTATTAATAGTGTTTCATAATTAATTTAGTACAGGGTCACATACACCGATCAGGTATAACATTCTGACCACCTCCTTGTTTCTACACTCATTGTCCATTTTATCAGCTCCACTTACCGTATAGCTGCACTTTGTAGTTCTACAGTTACAGACTATAGTCCATCTGTTTCTCTGATGCTTTTTTAGCCCCCTTTTACCCTGTTCTTCAGTGGTCAGGACCCCCATGGACCCTCACAGAGCAGGTACTGTTTGGGTGGTGGATCATTCTCAGCACTGCAGTAACACTGTCATGGTGGTGGTGTGTTAGTGTGTGTTGTGCTGGTCTGAGTGGATCAGACACAGCAGTGCTGCTGGAGTTTTTAAACACCTCAGTGTCACTGCTGGACTGAGAATAGTCCACCAACCAAAAATATCCAGCCAACAGTGTCCTGTGGGCAGCGTCCTGTGACCTTTGATGAAGGACTAGAGGATGACCAACACAAACTGTGCAGCAGCAGATGAGCTGTCGTCTCTACATCTACAAGGTGGACTGACAAGGTAGGAGTGTCTAATAGAGTGGACAGCGAGTGGACACAGTGTTTAAAAACTCCAGCAGAACTGCTGTGTCTGATTCACTGAGACCAGTGCAACACACACTAACACACCACCACCGTATCAGAGTTACTGCAGTGCTGAGAATGAACCACCACCCTAATAGTACCTGCTCTGTGAGGGTCCATGGGGGGTCCTGACCACTGAAGAACAAGGTAAAAGGGGGCTAACAAAGTATCAGAGAAACAGATGGACTACAGTCTGTAACTGTAGAACTACAAAGTGCAGCTATACAGTAAGTGGAGCTGATAAAATGGACAATGAGTGTAGAAACAAGGAGGTGGTCATGATGCTTGATCGGTGTATGTAATTGCATGTATTTGTAATATAATGTAAAACAAATGTGTAGCAAATCCAGCAGTGATAACTCTGGACTTTTAAAAGCTCTGCTCCTGATCGTGTTTATCATATTTATCATGGTTATGTAATCAGTCTAAATGCCCCCATCAGCACGTCTCTCTGTATCAGCTCAGAGAGTTAGAGCAGCTGTCCGGTTTGCGCTTGGCTTGCCGTTTGGTTTGCACCTCTTAACAAGCTCTCCAGAGTAAACTTCTCGAGATGTTTCTTAGTTTAATTAGTGTTGGGTATCAATTAATTAATCACAGCACACCGCATGTTCTTTAGGGTATGGGAGAGAGAGAAAGAGAAAGAGAGAGATAGTCTGATGCTGAAGATGAGGAGGGTCTGTAGGTGTGTGTGTGAATGACGACACAGATGGGGTCTCCCTCACCTCATCAGTATATCGCTCTCTCTCTCTCTCTCTCTCTATCGCTCCCTCTCTCACTGTCATTTTTCTGTCACACACACTTCTTTCTCTCTCTCCCACTATCTCTCTGCCTTTATCTCTCTCTCACACATTTTACTGCCTCCACTTGTCTTTCTTGCTTTCTCTTTCATATTCTCTTTTCTATTTCTTTCTCTCATTCCACCCTCTCTCTCTCTCTCTCTCTCTCTCTCTCTCTGACTCTCACTCAGTTATTTCTCTCTTACACACATCTCTACCTCTATCTCTTACATTCTCTCTCTCTCCCTTTCTCACTTGAGTGAATGAGAAAAAACAAGTGAAAAGAAATCAGCTTGAATGAACGAGTGAAGGAAAATGAGTAGGGAAACATCATCAACACAAGTGAGTGTGAGTGACCGAGTGAGTCCCTCTCGCCACAGGACGGGATGTCGCTGCCCTGTGATTAACACTGTAACCCAGATTAGAGAGGGCTCAGGTGGAGGGCTTAGGAGCACCCTCAGAAACCCCACCTTCTACAGTGTCCTGCCAACACACACGCACATCTGCTGCACCTGGAGCCTGGCTGAGGGGGGAGACCTCCGCATGAGGCCTCATCTATATTACTCACACACTCTGCCTCAGCAGCTAAAAGGCCAGGGAGAGATTATTAAAGGACTCATATCACAGTGAAACCTACTTCTTTTAAGTAGATAACTTTGATGTAGTGCATAGACTCTGTTAAAGTTTCAATACGTATTACTAGCCAGTCCAGACAGTTCATAGATGAAAACTGAACTGCTTAACCAGCCTATAATAAATGAAATTCTGTGATGTCACAAAAACAGCTCATTTCCATGTATCCACCCATTCAGCATGTGCATTCCCAATCAAGTGTGTATATATATATATAATTTTTTTCTGGTGCTCTACATTCTATAGAAATCTGGTCCTATCACCTTAGAAATGAACATTTCACATTTAACCACTCTAAAAAAAATTATTTACATATTGAGTTAAATTTGCAGGAATTTTTTAAAAAATTGGTGGCGTTCCCCTTTAAAAGCAGCCCATTTAATTCTAAAAGATAAAGAAAAGGTGGAAAAATGTCACGTAAAATGATTTGCGACTGTGTTTGGTTCTGAAAACCACACAAACGTAGGTGAACGTTAAAAGTGCAAGAAAAATGCAGGATATGGGCTCTTTAAATACTGAAATAGCCATTGCAGAAACTCCATTGATTTTTCAAAAAGTATAATTGTGAGTCATTCTGAGTGGTTCCATGTTAAAAAAGGGTTCATTGTAGATAAACTTACAGTCCGATTTCTCCTTTGTGCAGTAACTACATGTGACGTAGCTTTTTGGTGCATTAAATCCTACAGACGTCTGGTTCATGTCATCACTTCTCTGAATAATTCTGACGTAGTAAATTTCTCAGGAAAGGAACATTTCACATTAAAGCACTCGGAGTGGCTTTGTTTACATATAAACAATTTACACTTGCAGGAATTTTGAAAAAATGGGTGAAATTCCCCTTTAAAAGCAGCCTGTTTAATTCTGAGAGATAAAAAATGGTGGAAATATGCCGTGTAAAAATAAATTACGGCTATTTTTTGGTACAGAAAACCACACAGACATTGTAGGTGAACGATAAAAAATGTATGATATGGGCTCTTTAAATACTCTCTTAAGTAGCCGTGGCTTCTAATGTCTTCCTGACAGGTTGTGTTGAATGTAACTGATCTTTCTGCTAGATGAGGATTTGCTCTGATGGTTTTTACTGCTCCTCTTTTTAAACACGACTGCCATTTTTGCAAGACTAGACTTAGACTGGGCAGATATTAGCAAGTCCAATATGGCTTTTACAGGTAATTGCCTTCTGAATCAGCAGACAGGTACAAATGTACTTTCTGCTCACCGGCATTGCCTTGATCTGAAAGCGAGTGGCCTCCAGCGAGCCAGAGGCCGTATGCTGAGATGGGCCTTGTACGTGAATGGATGGACACACTGAGGGTCCCAGAGTGTGAAAGCCTGTTGCTGCTGTGCTAAGGACACTGGTTAGGAATGTAGGCTGTTGGCTGAGCCTCAGAAATGTTCATTTCATCCATCCCTGGCATGAAACTGTGTTCATTTCTGTGTTTTATGTTTCTTTCCAAGTGTCAACAAATTAACATTAATTGTGCAATAAAATGTGAAGAAGTGTCTTCAACAGCTACAAGTGACCCAAAAAACAACAAAGTGTGAGCCAAGCTTTTGCAGGCGACTACAAAAAGATAAAGTATATTACAGGGTGATTCAAAAAGATTACTCCGATTTCAAAATGATTTGTTTTACCTTTAAATCATTACAGAACAATGCAGTAAACTGTAAATGGTTTAATTGAGCCTAAAGCTTATTATGTCATTTTACAAGTGCTCAATATGAACCTCCTCCAGCTGGAAGGACAACACCACACCATCATCAAAACCAACACCACAGTCAAATTCATCCCATACTCAATTGAGCATGTCAGTTGTCACTGTACTCACAGCTCTTTTAAGGCGATTTCGGGGATCATCCATTGTTGTCGGGAGTGGCACATAAACAGAATCCTTAACATAAAAAGTGGTGATGCTGGTGACCTTTTCTTGGAACTGTTGGTACCAACGATGAATGCTCGGAGCTGCTGGAGACTGTCAGAAACGCTATGACCACCTCTTCCAATTGGATTGTGATTGGTTCCTAGGTGCCTCAAGGTTGTAAAAATGTGGCGCTTTGAAATTGGATGAATCTATTTGATGATTTTAGATGATTTCTTCTTCCCAATATTTAATAAAAACATCCAATGTCTGGCTCAAATTTTAATATTCAATGCTGAAGTTATTATTGAATTACTGAATTATTAATGAAACCACTAATTCCAAACTCTTAGAAGTTGGTGGATGTCCAGGCTAATCTGTCTGCTGCATTGTCACAGGCCACCTGGCTGGCGTGTGCTGGGACAGGATGACAGATGGGCTGTGTGGAGGTTTGACCAGCAGGTATCGATCGACCTCACGCAGCGTCACTAAAACAGAATCAGCTGAGTGGGGACCTGCACCCCAGCAGACCCAGCAGGCCACTCCCTCACTGTCATTACCCACTGAAGGATTCAGGACATCCTGAGGTGCTTCAGCAGGTTGAGGGCCAGGGGGAGGTCCTGAGTCAGATCTTTAGGGAACAGGGGGAGGTTATGAGGAATAAGCGTTGAGGGAGCTGTTCTTATTAAAAGAAAGTTTGTGTGAAAGTTGCTGAGGATGCAAGAGTGCGGATTTGTGAAGTGCAGATGGGGAGCCACACGAAGTCCCTCTGTGAGAGATGATTATACTGTTCTACAAAGTGCTCTCTTTGCAGTCATTAGCCTGCTGTTTTAGAGGTTTGTTTTCATTCATTGTTTGGATGTAGGGCTATATATATATATATATATATATATATATGCAATATGTATTATATTCAACAGCCATAAGTCTTATATTATGAAGTCTTATGTATAGTGTATAGTACATACAGTACCTACAGTATAGTACATATGTAATAATATGTCTCTTTTGTATTATATACACTACATGGACAAAAGTATTGGGACACACATTATAAATACAGGATCTTTTATGAATTCCATTCTAAATCCACAGGCATTAATATGGAGTTGGTCCCCCTTTACAGCTATAACAGCTTCAACTCTTCTCGGAAGCTTTCTACAAGATTTTGCAGCGTGTCTGTGGGAATTTGTGTCCATTCATCCAGAAGAGCATTTGGGAGACAGACACTGATGTTGGACGACAGGGTCTGGCTCGCAATATCCGTTCTAGATCGTCCCAAAAGTGTTTGATGGGGTTGAGGTCAGGGCTCTGTAGAGGTCAAACAGGTTCTACCACACCACATTCTCCCAGTAATGCCTTTATGGAGCTTCCCTTGTGCACTGGGGCTCAGTCATGCTGGAACAGAAAAGTTTCTTCCCCAAACTGTTCCCACAAAGATGGAAGCAAACTATTGACCAAAATGTTTTGGTGTTGAAGCATTAAGATTTCCCTTTACTGGAACTAAGGCTTCTAGGCCAATACACATCATCCCTCCTCCATCAAACTTTACAGTTGGGTAGGTAATGTTCTCCTGGCATTCGCCAAACCCAGACTCATCCATCAGACTGACAGAGAAGGATGATTCATCACTCTACAGAATGTGTTTCAACTGTTCCAGAGTTCAGTAGCATGTTTTACGCCACTCCATCCGATGCTTAGCATTCTGCATTTTGATCTTAGCCTTGAGTGTAGCTGCTCAGTCTTTGAAAACCCATTTTGTGAAGCTCATACCGTGCAGTTCTTTTGCTGATGTTGCTTCCAGAGGCACTTTGGAACTCTTTGGCACTTTGTGAGTGATCCAACAGAGGATAGGCATTTCAGAACTTGCCAGCACAGTTTGCATGGTCTACTGCCTTCTGGCTAAGGTGATGTTGCTCCTAGATTTTTCCCTTTCAATATAATAGCACTTACGGTTGTCTAGGGAAGACCTAGCAGGACAGAAATTTCACAAACTGGCTGGCGGCAGAGGTGGCATCCTATGACAGTGCCATGTTTGAAGTCACTGAGCTCCTTAGTACAACCCATTCTACTGCCAGTGTTTGTCTATCAAGACTCCCATTGGACCACCACATATGGTGGAGCATTACTGCAGCACTGCTGTGTCTGATCCACTTGTACCACCACAACACACACTAACACACCACCACCACATCCGTGTCATTGTAGTGCTGAAAATGATGCACCACCCAAATAATACCTGCTCTGTGGGGGTCCTGGGGGGCTCCTGGGATGGTTAAGCTTCCTTTCCTTGATTCCTTCCTTTCTTTGATGAGCTTCTTTGCTTGATCAGCCCATCTTGTGCTTAGGGTCGCTACTGTGTTGTAGAATGAACATCATTCAAGCTCAGAAAAGTGATTCCAAGTATTTCAAATTTCTCGTCCCCCATGAGACATAAAAACACACCTCCTCCCTCACTTCCTTTCTGTCTCTGTCTCCCTCTCTCTGGAAATGTAACCTGAGATAAACCCAGCCTGCTTTATTGAGGCTTTAATGCTCATGCTTTTGTGAAAGTGTGTCAGTGAGCAGAATCATTCGCACAGGAGGTTCATTACACTGAGGGGACTCTGTGTCTCTCCAGGGACTTTCACCCATCCACACAATATTATCCTCTTAGTGACCCTAAGCATCAGAAAGACTTCACTGACTGATTACTTACTGATTTTACTTTTATTGTAGACCAGAGTGTCTGAGTGGATTTGAGGAAGCAGACATTCCCGCTCCATGACATTCCACTGCAGGTTTTCTATTTCCCGCTCCTCACTGGCACAACCTGCATATCCAGTCAATATGACAGTCAGGTTACACTGATCAGGCATAACGTTATGACCACCTCCTTGTTTCTACGCTAAATTGTCCATTTTATGAGCTCCACTTACTGTATAGGTGCATCTGTTTCTCTGATACTTTGTTAGCCCCCTTTTACCCTGTTCTTCAGTGGTCAGGACCCCCATGGACCCTCACAGAGCAGGTGCTGTCTGGGTGGTGGATCATTCTCAGCGCTGCAGTAACACTGATGTGGTGGTGGTGGTGTGTTAGTGCATGTTGCGCTGGTCTGAGTGGATCAGACACAGCAGTGCTGCTGGAGTTTTTAAACATCTCAGTGTCACTGCTGGACTGAGAATAGTCCACCAACCAAAAATATACAGCCAGCAGTGTCCTGCAGGCAGTGTCCTGTGACCACTGATGAAGGACTAGAGGATGACCAACACAAACAGCAGATGAGCTGTCGTCTAATAGAGTGGACAGTGAGTGGACACAGTGCTTCAAAACTGATCCATTCGCACCAGCACAAAAAGATGCCGCACATTCATATTGGAGTATATCTTCACAACTTTGTGTCTGTTGTATGAAAGATGAGGCCTCTCCACTGCTGGGAATTAGCTTTGACTATGTTTGGAAAAAGTGAGGAAAAAGAGAGGGAGCTATAAGAGTTTGTTCTACCTGAGTGGGATTTATTCTGTAGCCTTGCGGCCGCACTCCATCTCATTCTTATTCTCCTCTGCTTCGCTTTGCTGCGTCACTGTCTGTACTGCGGCGCTCCAATCTCCTCCTTTATCTCCTTCTTGACTTTATCGGTTATATTCTTCCTCTCACTCTCTCCTCCGCTCTCTCATCCTGCAGGATCTCTTCAAGCCGTGGATTGTTTCCCCACCACATTCTGACAGAAGTGCACACTGAGGCACAGACACGTGAACGCACATACAGACATAGCTGACTATTTACAGCAGAAATGTCAAAGAAAGCCGAAGTAAATTTGCCTTCACTCTCAAATCTCACTCTCCGTCTTTTTCTCTCTCTTTTCATCTCTCTCTCTGCTCCAGTTGGAGAAATGTCATCGATAGGTTAACAGCATTCACGGGCCACTATAGAGAAGGCCATTTGCGTGAGTTCCATTACTGAGCACAGTCTTAAAGGGGAACTTCACTCTGGTTAAGGTCAACAAAGCCATTCAGAGTGGTTTGGTGGTTTGGTGTGGAACCCTCCATTCTAGAGAAACTTACCTGAGTCAGAATTGTTCACAGTGGCAGTGATAGGAACCAGATGTCCACCTCTAAAACCTCCCTCAATGAAAGGAATGACAGAGACGGGAATGAATACACTAAATGAAGCCTAAGACGTTGTTTTGCGATTAGGTTTTTGCCCAATCCGTGTATTTTCTTCAATTTCATTCATGGTGCAGGGGTACCTGCAGCCCCCCCCCCAAAAAAAAAACATATTTTTTAGACTTATCTTGATAAATGTTATATATAGAGCCCCTGAATGCACGTGTAGATTCACTGGCCATTCCACATGGTAAAAAAAATGGATGGGTGTAGACATGGCAACCCACCTAAAGAAGCACACTTCAGATACCAAACATGTGTGGGCTGATGGACTAAGGGGGGAAAATTGACCAAACTGTTCCTTTGAACACAGACTTTGCCTGTTTATATAAAGTCATGCTCACTCTTTTTCTCTGGGTCTCTTTTTCTTTCTTTTCTCCACACTGTGACCTCGATACAGAAGAATTGATTCATGCTTATAGTAGCAATGAGGCAGTACATTCTGACTGCAGACCTCTCTCTCTCTCTCTCTCGCTCTCTCGCTCTCTCTCTCTGTCTCTGGTGCTGTAACTCTGTTTCTCTCCCGGTCAGCAGTTTCTAGCATTTCTGCTGGCCCCACTTGCTACAGCAACTGCTCCACTTTTACCGCTAATACATCAGAGCTAAATAAATCTCAGTGGCATGTTACGAGTTTGCTGTTTCTGCTAATAACACAAGATTGCTGGAAAATGTACTGCAGTACATTACTGTATATTACAATATAATGAAGCAGTAAAAGGCAATGTTCTTTTGTATTACAGTAGCTGTGGTGTAGTGTGGTCAATGAATGAAGGGCAGTAACACTTGTGTTTGCCAGTGAATTTTCTCAAGTGAAATTACATTCATTTTCAGAGATATTCATGATGAATGATTCTTGTCACAGACCTCCAAGGCAAAGAAACTGCATCGTGTTTATCTTTGGAGAACTTCGCATCCTCGATCAATCGCACTACAGCATTGGCTGTTTCAACCTCTGAAGGCCCTTCATAGCACTGAACCTGTCAAACTAAGGAAATGCTCGTTTAAGGTGCAACGAGTAAGATTTGGCAGACGTAGAATAAAGCACAACCCCAATTTCAAAAAAGTTGGGACACTGTGTAAAATAAATGTAAATAAAAACAGAATGCAATGATTTGCAAACCTCATAGACCCATACTTTACTCACAATCTCTAACTTTTCTGAGATGCATTGTGGCCATAATTTTCTAAATGAGTTAATGTTTTTTTCATGAAAGGGTAAAATGTCTCACTTTCAGTGTCTGATATGTGTTCTGTGTTCTATTGTGAATAAAATATGGGTCTATGAGATTGGAAAAGCATTGCATTCTGTTTGTATTTACATTTATTTACATTTTACACAGTGTCCCAACATTTTTGGAATTGGGGTGGTATACAAAACCATGCTTTCAGTAGTGAAACATCACCCAAAAATGAGTCATGTTCTTGTTAATGTAGAGCCGTTCATATCGCCATAGGGAGCAGGTCCTCTTCCAACAGAGGATGCCATGCAGACCAAGTTGATGCATTGTATGATGTATGGTCTGAGCACTGACAGGCTGATCTCCCACTTCTTCAACCTCTGCAGCAATGCTGGCACCACTCACGCGTCTATTATACTATTACTATTATACTATATGCTACTGGATATGACACTGAACACGTGGAATCAACTTCTTTGGTCGACCCTGGCGAGGCCTGTTCCGAGTGGAACCTGCCCTGGAAAACCGCTGTATGACCTTGGTCACCGTGCTATAACTCAGTTTCAGGGTGTTAGCAATATTCTTATAGCCTAGGCGTCTTTGTGGAGAGCAACAATTCTATTTCTCACATCCTCAGAAAGTTCTTTGCCATGCGGTGCCAAGTTGAATATCCAGTGGCCAGTATGAGTGAATTGTGCCAAAAACCCCAAATTTAACAGCCCTGCTCCCCATTCACACCCGGAACCATGTAAATCTAATGAGTCACATAACACCAGGGAGGGACAACCACACAACTGGGCAAAATTTGGACATATTCACTGTGAGGTGGACTCACTTGTGTTGCCAGCTATTTAGACATTAATGGCTGTGTGTTGACTTCTTGTCAGAGGATGGTAAATCTGCACTGCTGCACTGCTGGTGAATCAGTACACTGACTACTTTAAGTTATATCCAAGTTTAATTTCTATAGTGTCGTCGCATGAAAAGATTTTTGCTGAAATGTGAGAAATGTTAGTTATTGAATCCCCTAGTTATCTAATTATCTGATATAATTGTCACTTTTGTCTCATTACTCTTTATGGTTAGCGAGCGAGCTAGCTTGCTAGCTGCACCACCATGGAGTATTCCTTGTTGTTGACAGTCTTCCAGGCCAGCTTTGGTCACTAATTTCATTACACTCATTACATTGTTTGCAATGCAGTGGCGTGAAAATGAAAGCTGAGTAGTATGTTGGTTCATCGCCGAGACAGAGTAGAGCTTTATTAGCTTTGATTCTACACACTTAATGTTCATTTAATTCAGTTTGGTTCAATTCAGGGGGCTCTATTGGTGTAAATAACAAAGTATTGACAATGCCTGGGTTACAAAATTTGGGAATATGAAATTGTCTATAATATTCATTAGTAATGCACAGTATAATGTTCATTCCCTCTGTCTCTCTCTGTCTCTCTCTCTATCTTGCTCTTTTTCAGTTTTGGCTGATTTATTGGCATGACAAATAATTTGTATTTTGTATTCCCAGTGCTTGAATTCCAAAAATCTATATACAATTATCCAATATTAATGTAGTCTCTCTCTCTCTCTCTCTCTCTCTCTCTCTCTCTCTCTCTCTCTCTCTCTCTCTCTCTCTCTCTCTCTCTCTAGGAACCTTGGGAAGTCTGGATTGAGAGTATCTTGTCTAGGCCTTGGTGAGCATTCTTTTTTCTTTTCACACACTGATGGAAAAAGCATGTTGTACAATGTGAAAGCACCCTTAACAAAGTACAACAATAGTGCTCAAAGGGGAATACCATTTTTTCAAAATTCAAGAATAATTCTATCGTTCCTAATAAAGTAATTCAGAGTGATTTGGTATGAAATGGGTCACTGCAGAGACACTTACCAGCTCAGATTTCTTTATGGGGTGCTGATAAGAACAAGGGTGACAATGTCTACATTGCAAACTTATTTTATTAACCAAAAAGATTAATTAGGAGGTCCTGGACTCCCACTGTATTTCACACATTGGTACCTTTAAGGCCTTTACACAATTTTTCATACCAAAAGGATGGATATGCTTTTTCATCTCAGCACTTTTTGCATTATTTCTTGATTAGCAGTGATGATGAAATGATCAAACATTTTAAGTGATACTTTTTTTAATCCCACCTCTGCATTTAACCCATCCATGAAGTGAAACACCACATACACACTAGTGAATACACACACACACACACACACACACACACGCACACATGCACACACACACAGGGTGTGAGCACACTTGCCCGGAGCGGTGGGCAGCCCTATCCACGGTGCCCAGGGAGCAATTGGGGGTTAGATGTCTTGCTCAAGGACACCTCAGTCATGGACTGTCAGCACAGAGGATCAAACCAGCAACCTTCTGGTTACAGGGCCAGTTCCCTAACCTTCAGCCCACGACTGCTAACATTAGTACTGCAATGGCAAGTGAGAAGCCAGGGGGTATTTTGCACACTGTTGAGGACATACCCTTGAGGGTCCCACCCCAGTGACAGCGATTGTACCCTGGACAGTACAGTTTAGTACCTGTTTTTCTGAGAGTGGAGCTTCTGCACAGCCTCAAACAGAATAATCCATAAACCTGCATTGTTGTACTGGTGAAGGATTTGTAGTATTGTGACTGGATCAGTCAGAGACCCACACTCTCTCTCTCTCTCTCTCTCTCTCTCGTTGCCTGTGTGTTTACCCCTGTGCAGGCTTTTGTGAAGCTTATTTCATTCAGTCTCTGTGTAATAACCTGTCTAAAACTTCCGTCACTCAGAGTCTCAGAGTTGCAAACAGACAAGCACACGCAAAGCCCGGGGGCTGTGATTGCAACAGATCCGTTATTTTGTAGCTTTTCCTTTTTTTGTTATATTTCAAATGTTTGGAAAGCAGGGAACACACACACACCTGCTCTTTCAGAGATTATTAATGGGTGAAATGAACACAGGAGTACGCTACAGCTGGCAGCAGAGTCTGGGTCTGTATGGCAGCACGACTGCTGGGAGTGAGTAGATATACAAACCTTAGTTCCACAAAGTTAAGCTAATATTTAAATTGAATGAATAAAAACAAAAAGTAAAGATTCATCCAGTTTAATCTAAATTTAAATTACATGAAAACAGTACAAAGACATGATCTTTTCCTATTCATTGTTTTTAATGTGAATAAGCGTTGGCCCTATCATCATCAGGAGATCGCATGTTCGATCCCTGGTGATGCTACAGCCGACGTGGCCGGGAGTCCAAGAGAGCACAACTGGCCTCGCTCTCTCTGGGTGGGTAGGATGCCGCCACCCCCCCCCCCCCATCACTCAACATGATGCTAGTCAGCGCAGGCGTCTGTCAGCTGATATAACAGATCTGGCGGTTGGCGCTTTCCTCCAAGTGCGTTCAGCTGTCCAATGACGTTGCGTGAGTGGCAGTTTGAAAAGATGCGGTGGTGCTTCACAGGTCTCGGAGGAAGCCTGTGTTAGTCTGTGCCCTCTTAGCGCTGGTAGTGTCATGTGATTGGAGGAGTCCTTACTAGTGGGTGGAATCTGAGACAAAATTGGGGAGAAAATTGGGGAAATATCAGACTTTAAAAATTCATGACAAAGCTAAACACCACAGGTCAGTACAGTGTGACATGCCCTTACCAACGAACCCTGGACTGCCTTTCTGCCCTTTACGGAACCAGAAATACAAATTTTAAAAGAGGTGATGTAATCAGGTTTATGTGTAGGAGGAGCCAGGAAAGGCCTAACGGGTTTTACATTTTCTACACATTTATTAAAAAAAATACAGAAATGTATAAGAAATAAACAACACAAAATACTGTTAGACTGTCAAGTCATAAAAGGTTATTGGAAGCTGCATGTCTGCAACCATCCAGAAGGAGGAGCCCTCACTGATTTCCTCGATAATAAAACAGCAACAATAAAGCACCATGCTTGAGTCTTACATCATTTTAATCTCCTATTCAGATGTATGCCACCATATTTAAGATAAGATAAGATAAGATAGTCCTTTATTATTCACACAATGGGGAAAATTTCCCTAAACACAAGCACAAACAAATAGACTTTATTTATTTAAAGCTTCACTACGTAAAATTATCTTGTGAAAACTGAAAGTAGTAGTTCTGAGTCAGAGGTGTCATATTTCATGGGCGGTTTTTCAGACCACGGCATATGTCTTTACATATTAACACCACACACAGATGCTGAAAGTTTCTCCATGACGACTCTTTCATTACCACTGTTAGAAAATGCATGCAATTACAAATTTCCAGAACAGAGGTCTCAAAATTCTATAATTGAAGTCGACTGTGGCTAAACACTAGAAGACTGGAGCTAAATGTTGCTCCTCCGGTACAAACCAGCACTCCTCGGCCACTGTTTGAATGATTGAATCTGCGCAGGGTTTTGGAACGCATCTTTACATTTGAGAATATATAATTTATTCATAGCCGCCAACTACTGGAGGGTGGGCCGGTTCATTGGGTTGTTCAGATTTTCGGTTTTCCTGACAAATCTGGCTAGTTTGAAAGTGCAGTGCAGATGGACTTTATACGTCTGCACTGCATGGTCATTAATGAGAGTATTAAACTGCATGACACCCATGATTCCTGCTCTTACTTCAATGCACTCCCTCAAATGAAACGTCTGTCATCAGATCGTAAATTCACAATTCTTGTTTTTCTTTTTTTTTTACTCAACTGTTTTACCCAATTTGGCACCCATGAATACATTTTTAGAATGTAGTGTTATGAAATAAACAAGTGTCTGCTAGTTACAGCCTCTCGCCCAATCCAGGCCACTCATATGTTTGCTGTTTTATGGGAAGAAGTACACTGATATATGTATGTGTGTGTGTGTGTGTGTGTGTGTGTGTGTGTGTGTGTGTGTGTGTGTGTGTGTGTGACCTGAGCTGACTGAGCTCATGTCCCGTTTGGCTATAATGGGTGCATTTAGCTCTGAGAATATGGGACAGTGATGGAGGAGCCTGAGGTCAGGCATACTGCCATAACAACAACACAACACAAGCATCACTTACATAACCCTCCGTACCCACAATATCACCCCAGAGAGTGACAGGAAAAGACAGGATAGGGAGAACTGAGGAGAGAGATAAAGAGATACAAACATGTACCAACCTTGAAACCTTGGAAATTGAGTGTAGCTCGAGCCTCAAGCAGGCATTGCATTGTATAAAAGTAACCACTGCTTAAATCCTGTCAGGTTCAACACAGCTTTAAATAACAAGGCTTTCAGTGTAGAAAAACCTGAAGTCTTAATTACAAAACCAGTAAAGTGTTTAACGGACAGAGGCCAAACAACTTGAGATGGTTGGTTACAGAAAAAACAGCACAGACCAGCGAGCATTTCAGGCTGGTCTAAGCTTGTCTGTGCTGGTTTAGCTGGTCACCACAGCATGGCCATTCTGGTTGACCAGCATAACAGCATCAGAACACAACATATGCTAGATTTGCTGGTGACCAGCTATGCTGGTCTATGCTGTTTTTTCTAGAAGGGTGGTCTGTATTCTGTACCAAAACTATGCTAGCTAGCTAGCATAATAGCTAATCCAGTTGTAGTTCTATTACCTCAGCTAAATTAGCGATAGTGCTTGCTAGCATACTTACCAACTACATTTACTGCATGTAGCACTTAGTTCTGTAAATCCAACTTGAGATCTTTCCCCATAATAAAAAGTACTAGTACTCGAGTCTGGTCTCAAAACCATAAACTAGCAGCCTTAGTCTCGTCTTGGTCTCAGCATCATTTGCATTCAAACTTGTCTTGATCTCAGGGTAAGAAATTGTCGTCAAGACAAGCTGATAGCGATACCTTCATCTGAGGTGACTGGAAGCCCAGTTATTATTTAATTATCAAGAAAACCAGAATAAACAGTAGAAAACAGCCTCTTCTCTACATCAAGGGTTCCCATACTTTTGCAACTCACAGCCCACCCAAAGACCACAAAAGCTACCTCAGATTTAACTGATTAAATCGACTTTTTCTGGGAGTAAAGTTGAGAACTCTTGGATCATTCCAACAGGTTCAGATACCTATTTGATATGTTAACGTTCCAAGTGATGGTGTAAGCTGTTGGGTTTTTAATAAGGCCCATAAGCAAAGAGCACAAAGCTGCCCATTTGGGGGTCATAGTCCACAGGTTGAAAACCACCGTTGTACAGCTTAAAATTAAATTTCACTGTTTTGTATCTAGGGTGGCACGATGGCGTGGTGGGTAGTGCTGTCACCTCACAGCAAGGAGGGCCTGGGTTCAAATCCCTGGCTGGGCAACCTCGGTTCTCTCTCTGTGGAGTCTGCATGTTCTCCATGTGTCTGTGTCGGTTTCCTCCCACAGTCCAAAGACATGTAGCCAGGCTGTTTGCACATGCTAAAGTGTGAATTTGTCTGTCTGTCTGTCCTGTGATGGACTGATGACCTGTCCAGGGTGTATCCTGTCTTTTGCCCAATGACAGCTGGGATAGGCTCCAGCACCCCCTGCGACCCAGAAGGAGAAGCGGCTTAGAAGGTGTGCGTTTGTGTGTGTGTGTTGGATCTAATTGATGGCTCAACTAAGTATTATTTGTCTGTTGTTGTTCATTGGCTCCAAAGTTCAGACATCCCCAGAGGACAGATTGAAATGTAATTATTACTATGTTTTCATTTACTGGTAAAAACTGTAGTTGTAATTTAGTTTGTTTGACTTTAGTTGGAGATTCCAAATAAGTTTTAACGAAGAAAAGAACATCACAACTGCTTCGAGTTACAAAGCAAAGTTTGACTAAGACTTTAATATGACAATAATTACTAATGTTTTAGGCTATATATAATTTAATACTCTTTTTATTATTATATTCTGGTCTCATCTTGGTCTGGGAGTCTCCCAATCCTGGTCTTGACTCAGTCTCATCTGCTAAAGGTGTTGACTCTGACCTGATGTGTCCCTGTCTCTGTCTTGGTCTTGCCTCGGACTCGACTCTTAGCAGTCTCGAGCAGTCTGACTCGACTCACAAATCAGCTAAGGACGGGTTAGAGTTGACTTCTGGTTCAGTCATCTGAAGTGTGAATGCAAACGGAGGTCTAACCCAGAAACATCTGAACCTCATACTGCACTTCACGCATTTTTTTCTGATTATAAACTGTCAGAAAATGTGAGCAGCAAATGCATTTTGTGTGTTATATTGCCTAAATATTGGCAATTCTACTATGTAATCAGTGTACTACAAACACATAGATGCTTCTAAACCAGTATCTACAGTGACATAGAGATATACAAACACAAATATGCATAATTGAGCCAATAATATAATAATATAACATATGAGAATTGAGATCTAAAATGTTTTCTAGCACAAATTAGACGGAGAAAGTTCACAGGGCTTAGTAATGTGATTTAGGGATTCGGGCTGATTGAAAATGCTGCAGGACATTGCTCAAAATAAACATGTAGCCATTGATATTGATTTCTGACTTGCAAAACTTTAAGTGAAACTTCAAAAAGTTCCCAGAGAGGATTAATTATCATTCTGAGCAAGCTGAAAAGTCCATCACTTACTTGTGGCCCAAGGCAGCCATAGTGATAGCATCATTACAGATGATTTGATCCATGAGGGTGTTATCAGCTGGAACAGCTGTGCCAGGTGGCAGTGGGGCAGTTTAACAGAGGCATGTGTGTGTGTGTGTGTGTGTGTGAGAGAGAGAGAGAGAGAGAGCGAAACAGAGGAAAAATGGTTTTGCAATGTCTTTGCGTCAGTCTTCAAAAAACTATGCAATCTAGGGCTATATTTGGATACTCACCAACCTAATATTGTAACTGACCACTATATTACAAACATCTGCAGAGTCAGGAACTTAGCCAGTCAGCGCAATTCATAAAACCAAGCAGATGTGGGTCAGTAGCTTCACTTAATGGTCACATCAAACCTGAGAATGGGGAAGAATGTAATCTAAGTAACTTTGACTGCGGCCTGGTTGTTGGTTGTTGCTTTGAAAGTTACTTTAACTGCAGATCTCCTGAGAATTTCACAAAAAAACAGTCTCTAGAGTTACAGAAAAAACATCCATCTGGTTGTTCTGTGGTCTTGCTGTTGAGAGAGGTCAGAGGAGAATGGCTAGACTTGTTCAAGCTGATAGGAAACCAACAATAACTCGAATAATCCCAGAAGAAAGGAAAGAATGAGCACACAACACATTGAACCTTGAGGTGCATGGGCTACAACAGCAGAAGACCATGTCAGGCTCCATTCCTGACAGCCAGGAACTGGAATCTGAGGCCACATTGGGTACAGGCTCACCCAAACTGGACAGCTGAAGACTGGGAAAAGGTTGCCTGGTCTGATGAATCTGTTTCTGCTGAGGCACACAGATGGTAGGGTCAGAATTTTGCACCAACTAAATGAATCAATAGATCCAACCTGCCAATAGTCCAGGCTGGTAGAGGTTGTGTAATGGTGTGGGGAATGTTTTCATGAGGAGAAAGAAAAGTGCTTTCTATTTGTCAATTCATCAAAAAAGGACATTGTAAAGGACAGCTGGTATTTCCAAATTCTGTAAAAAAATGACAAAATATAAAAATATATCTTAGAAATACATTTATTTTCCATTATAGGGGACTTTTAATGTTATAAAACATTCTGTATCTGGAATCTTTCCATAATCACATCTTGGCAGCCTGAATTGAAATCAATCAAACTGTGCAGTAGAGATTCAAACCCCTATTTTTTTATTTTTTATTTTTTACCAAAACTCCTTGTCCTCAGACCAAGCGTGCTAAGGCCACATGTGGAATTGAGAATATTTGTCCATTTAGTCATTTGTGTTGGCGTACCATGATTAATCCGTGACACGCACAGATGCATTCATATTCATAGGCTTAGTCATAACTAGGGTCCAGGCATATTAGAATAGGTGAAATTAGCAAGGCTAATCGCTCAGACAGTTTATACCTTTTCACAGCACTGTTTGTTTTGAGAGAGGTTAACTAGACCCCATGTTTTGGTCTAGCTGATCTTTATGTCAAAGCTACCATGTCTGAGTGTATCTCTAGTCTTACTAGCTGGGCCTCTGTTTGTCTGTCTCACACAGGCTGCCTTGCAGGGCCACTAGGCCATGTGTATAAAGCAACATGAAGATGGGTTTAGGTATAAAGATTCCACTGCGGCCTAGGGGGCAGCTGTTCTAGGATCAGTCATTGGTCATTGTCACTGTTGGAGCTGCTGAGCCCCACTTTCAGCAGCCTGCTGGAAGATCTTGAGCATGGGTGGCAAAACGAACTCAAATGTATTGCAAAAGCAGTAGCTACTGTGTCGCCCTACCCATGCTGTAGATCTAGTAAGCCACCGAATGTGGGGCTCAGCAGATGAGTCTTCTGTGCAACTTGCTGTTAAATATACATTAAGACCACCTCCTTGTTTTCATTGTCCATTTTGGTCATCCTCTAGTCCTTCATCAGTGGTCACAGGACACTGCCCACAGGATATTTTTAGTTAGTGGACTATTCTCAGTCCAGCAGTGACACTGAGGTGTTAAAAACTCCAGCAGCACTGCTGCGTCTGATCCACTCAGACCAGCACTCACTAACACACTACCACCACATCAGAGTTACTGCAGTGCTGAGGATGATCCACCACCCTAATAGTACCTGCTCTGTGAGGGTCCATGGGTTCCTGACCACTGAAGAACAGGGAAAAAGGGGGGCTAACGAAGTATCAGAGAAACAGATGGACTACAGTTGTAATTGTAGAACTGCAAAGTGCACCTATATAGTATAATGTTATGCCTGATCGGTGTATGTTTTGTAATATTTTTCTGATGTTGAAAACTGAATAACTTGTACTTAATGTTTTGACCAGAAAAGCAGTGGCAAAGTGAAGCTCCAGTTCTGGCAGCACGGTAGCATTTTCCCCTTAGCAAGAAGGGCCATGTTCAATTCCCTGGGTGACCAGGTCCCTGTTGTGTGGAGTTTACATGTTCTCCCTGTATCTATGTGAGCTTTCTTTGGGTGCTCCAGTTTCCTCCCCCAGTCCAAAGACATGCATTTAGGCCAGTTGGAGATAATAAATTGCCCCTAGGTGTGAGTGTGACTGTGTACGTCTGCCCTGTGATGGACTGGCGACCTCTCCAGGGCGTTTCCTGCCTTGTACCTACTGATAAGTGAGTGAGCTCCAGTTCCCCACAACAACTTCTCCACTGTAACTAGAATTCATGAGCTGTATGAACACCAGTTAGACACTATCATGGAGGAGTTCGAATCATTTCCAGTATATATGATTTCTATATGGTGTTATTTAACTGGTTGGAACGTGCAAACTCTCTTGCTCTCACTGGACAAAATAAGGATAGCAGGCTTCCTCTGTGTGTTCTCATTTCTTGACTCCTCAAGGAAGAAGCTTCTGCCATCTCTCTGATGTTCTTTGAAGGCTCTCCAAGCACTGGACAAGAGAGAATTCGTGGCCAAATCCCCAAGAAAAGCCACTCTTGTTTGTTTGAGTGAACTGGAGAGCTGGATGTTCCTGGTTGTGGCATGATACTCAGTGGCTGTCAAAAAATAAATAATAATAAATAAAAAACCTGCAAAGCTTTTTGTGCACGTCAAACAGTCACATGTTAATCCTGTGAGTGTATTTGGCTTCAGTGCTCAGCTTCATGGTCACCAAAGTGTCTTCTTTGGTATTAAGAGGATGTTTTGCCTTAATAATAATTTGACAGTTTTCTTTTCCAAACTAAAGTTAAATGCATGTGTTCAAACTCTATTAAGCTCAAAGGTAGTTTTAAACACCTGAAAGGTTTGAATGTTTCTGGGTGTCCTTTAGGTCCTTCTAGGCCTTCAGAATGCCTACAGGGCTTTCTAGACCTTCAGAAAATGTCTAATGATTTCTGGGAACTAAACACAAGGCTGTAATTTTTAGTTCATTTTTATTCACTATAATCATACTTGTGCTTTTACTCTGCAAGTATCTCTTTCAAGTACTACTCTTGTTGCATTGTTAAGTTCTGAATGGGAACAAAAAGGTTACATTTTTGAAACACCCAGCAGACAGGAATGTTGTTTTCCCTATAATAACTCAGTAGATGTGGCTAAAGGAGCTCTTTCATTGGTTAGGACTTTAAGAGCTGAAGAGAAGGCCTAATGAGTTAGACTACCAACATAAGAACCAATCACGTTTGGATTTCCAGTAGGTGGGACCAATGTAGTGAGAAAAAAACATCACGCTAGGCTCTCTGGAAGTTCTAGATACATCACTGACTGAATATGAGTGGCAGCAAAATCAATGGGTTGATAGAAAAGGAAAACAGCAGAGGCAGCTCTATACCAGAGCTCAATACTGAGTCACTGAAACTGCTACAAGGCAAAATATATGCTGACATGTCTGTCACGAACTTCACATAAAACATGGAAGGTCTTTCAGAAGCTTCAGAAGTCTGTGTTTAATCCAAAATGGGCAAAAAAGCGTTAATGCAAATTGCAATTAGCTTAGCACTAACAAACTAATAGAACCCCAGCAAAACATGGAACGTCTTTGAGAAGCTTCAGATGGCCGTGTTCAATACAGAATGGGCAAAGAAATGTCAAAGCGAAGTGTCATTAGCTTAGCGCATAAGTTAGCATTATCATACAGGTGGGTTCTCAAGTTTTGACTGAGTTTTTACATTTATGACTTGAAACGAAGGCCAATTTCTAATAATTACAGTCCACCACTGCAACTCAGGCACTTTTTTCAGTTGTCAAAACTGATCGGGATCTAAAGTGCTTTTAATTTAGTGTTTCTAATTGTTGCAAACTGACAAAAAGTCATTTGTATGAATACTCATTTGTATTACAACATTTCAGAAAGCTAGGAGTCCCCGAACGTTTGACAAGCAGTCTAGGCAAGAGATTGTGTTCTCTACCTCCAGAGGAGTGGATGGTAGGACGGCATTGATTGGGTTTGGATGGAGGGGGTGAGTTCGAAAGCCTGTTTGAACTGACACTGCAGAACAATCTCAGCTACTGTTGTACCAATCGATACTGATGGCATGTGACTGGAAGAGGAGAGAACAGCTGTGAAATTCACCCTATTTACACCTTCTCAGTCCCTTTTCTTCTTTCTTTCTCAGATGCCATTTCCTTCTTCATCATTCTCTCCATCTCTCTCTCTAATGCCCCCATCTGTCACAGAGAAATAGCATAAATTGCTGATTTCACTGTTTCATTAGCTTTATTTTGGGAAGAATTCAGCACAAATTTGATGATTTTGGTGTAGTTTAGCATTTTGGATTATTTTTTAAAATACACCAAATGGCTTTTTACTCACTTTCCTCCCAAATGAAGTAATGGCCAATTCCACTCATTCCATTACCAAGTTGAGAGAGTTAAGCTGGCATATTTTTCTGTCACTAGCACAGTGTCGGTGGGCATTGAATCACCTGGGGAGAGGGGGTCCATTCTGCCCATGTTTGGAGAATGAGACCAGTTATGCTTTCTTGGACTCCTAGCCATTCATGACTGAGGCATCACCAGGCCTCGAACTCACAATCTACGTACAATAGGGCCAGCGGTTAGATGGAAACCACTTCATTCTCATTCATTCAGAACCATTACCTTACTGTGTTTTACACACAGAGGAATAGATCTCCGCATTTAACCCATCCATGTAGTGAAGCACCCACATACATGCACACTAGGGGATGCATACATGCCAGGAGCAGTGGGCAGCCCTATCCACGGCACCCGGGGAGCAGTTGGGGGTTAGGTGCCTTGCTCAAGGGCACTTCAGCCACACACTGTCGGGTGAGGGGATCGAACCGCTGACCTTCCGGTCACAAGGCTAGTTCCCTAACCTCCAGCCCACAACTTAGGAGCCCCCTCAAATATGCCTTTGCCTGAGAACCTGGTTATTTAATTTTGGCCAAAAAAATGAGTCCATATTTTGAAGTCTGAGCTGGTGTTAGTAAAGACTTTTGAGACCAAACACTGACCTTTCACTTGGTTGTTGGTGGTTGAAACCTTGTCCTATGAAATGGGACCCTCAAATAAAGAAAAGAGCATTACTTCATTAACAGCTACCAGTGCGGCTCTGTAGGCGACCCAGCCAGTCTATTAGCAGAGCAGGGTAAAGTTCAGCGCCTCACTGCTGGGCTTCAGTTACATTTAGGGCATCATAGCTAACTTGGCTGTAACTTCTATATAGAACCATATACAGCACATTCTGCATCGATCTGAAGAACATTTCATCATGCGAGGAACCATTTAATCATGCAGAGAGTTCTTTGAATGCTCATGATTCATAAATAGAACTGTTGTCTTTGTTAAATAACCCTAGAAGAACCATCCTTGTTAAGAGTGTAGAACTGCATACAACACATTCTCCATCAATCTGAAGAACTATTTCACCATGGAAATAGCCATTTAAGCATGAAATGGTTCTATATAGAACCAGTTCTAATTAGAAGTATTGTCTTTACTAAAGAACCCTTGAAGAACCATCTTTTTAAGAGCATCGGACCATATCCATGGACCTTTTTCACTTTTATTTTTATTTCCTCTGGAATTCAACGAGATGTTTGGCATCCATGGTTCCCTGAAATATGAGCATGAGATTTATTCCATCGCTGCGGTTGACGGCAAATGTTGAAAAAACGCTCCACTTACCACAGCGATCTGCATAGCATTGCCATTTGCAGTGGCTGAATTATCCATCATGGCTCCAGTTTACCTCTTATTCTATTATATATAAAATATATATGTATATTTTGCTTTGTTCATCTGAATTTATGTGACCAAATCGCAAGGCAAATTATTCAGTAACTGCATGAAATTCTTTATAAAAGCTCCCTTCAAATTAACAAAAAAAGTGTTTTATGATCACACATATCGCTATATGATTACAATTTACTGCTGAAAGCCAAAAATCTCAGATGCTCTTTATTTATAAAATAAATAATATTTATGAAAAAATAATATTTACAGAGCAGATCACTGAAGAGACGCCATCTGTTTATAGTTTATCAACTTTCAGTAGAAAAAAGCTTCTTTTATTATATGGGTTTAAAATGATATTACCCATCTATTTGACTGTAAAGAAGACAGTTACAGCCTCATACCACCCCCCCCCCCCCCTGAATGTAGCTTATGAAATATGAAAGTTATGAAGAATATGATGAAGTGCACACCGGTGGTCTCAAGAAGTTGAAGAGGTTAAACACCAGAATATCCACTTTGCAATTGTCAGTCTACCACAAACCTGTGAGCGCAGCGTTACTGTCATCTATAAAACTGAATAGAACTACACCACATTGGTAAATACAGAATGAGCAGCCATCTAATAGCCTGAAATTTGTGTGTACTTTTGCTTCTATGGAGTCAAGACTCACCTATCAGTGAACAGTGCAAGTACATAATTCTTAAAATTCGTGAATATATAAGAGGGCGATGACTGAAGTGTTTAGTGAAAGTACTCTGTGTATCGATGCTCAGTGGCTCAGAGTCGATGTATCCTGGCCTGGTTTCATCCACTGTAATTGGCTCTTGACGAACACTGACAGGCCTGCAGAATCAGGGAGAAAACTGGATCAATATGTTTCATTTGGCCATTCAGCAGTTTTTCTGAACAACATGCATTGCTCTGTGGACCAGAACCACACCTTGTTTTGTCTGTGTTTTCAGCCAGCAGTCACATGCAAAAGTTTGGGCGCTCCGGATCAAATCACATTTGTTTGTTTTCTATGTGAAAATGAGTGAACACACACTCTGCAGAGAACACACTTCTGCATATTTGAATGCACAATCATCGCTTATTTGCATTTAGTTTGCATTTATTAACATACTGGAAGACAATAAAACATGAACTTTAACCCGTGCAATGAGTAGCACTGTCACTTCACAGGAAGAAGGGCCTGGGTTCGATTCCCCGGCCGGGCAACCGGTGTCCTTTCTGTGTGGTGTTTGCATGTTCTCCCTGTGTCTGAGTGGGTTTACTCCCACAGTCCAAAGACATGCATTCAGGCCAGTTGGTGATGCCAAATTGCCCCTAGGTGTGAATGTGTATGTGATTGTATATGTCTGTCTGTCTGCTCTGCGATGGAGTGATGACCTGTCCAGAGCGTTTCCTCTGAAACTGTGGAAAATAAAATGCCATTTTTAGGTGTGTTTCCTGTAGAGGATGCATATTACAAATATATATTTAATGTGGTTTTGATGTCAATATTTTGTATATGGATCATTCTTCCAAGTCAGGGTTGAAAACACATTTCAGAATTTAACTGACTTGAATTTTACATGGGAAACCTGCTTTGAGTGACCCCATACCTGTCACCTGCTTGGCTCCTCCCACTCCCCCATGCGCTTTTTGTTTACCTTTTGATAGTCCACGTGCTTCTTTGTTTTGGTATCCCTAGTCCTGCCCCCTTGTTTTGTGACCCCGCCCCTGATTGTTTTCACCTGTCCCTTGTCTTCCCGCTGTCATATTTAAGCCCTGTGTTTGCCTTTTGTTTTCACTGGTCTTTGTTTGATGTTAGATGTACTGATTGTTTGAATTGTTTTTATGTGCTGTCTGATGTAAGGCTTGTGTTTTTAGTATATGTATTGTTTGAAGAGTTTTGTTAAGTGTTTGGACTTCTGTTTTCCTTGTCATGTCTGTCCCTCCTGCTTTTCATGTTGACAACCTGAACCTGGACTGTATTGACTACAACCCTGGATTTGCCCGAAATAAATCTCGCTTTACTCAGCACATGCGTCTGCCTCCTCGCTCCACTTTACAATACCTTAGTTATCTTTGTTTTATTAAAATGAATGAAAAATAATTTTATTGAAATGATTCTGTCACTAACAAAAGAGTCTTAGCACTACCAGAACTTTGCCAAATGTTCCAGGTGTGACTGTTTTCAGGAATGGCAATGTTTGCTCATTTTGAACAGAACTCAAAAACGCTAGCCTGTGCATGAGTAACAAAACACAGGTTTATACATACATACAGGTTTGGATATACATAATATCATTATATATTATTAAAACAAAAAAACACAGATAATGTGTGTTTCAGTGGTGACCATTCTTGATGATCCACATGGATTTTCAGATTTTGGGACACGTACTTTAAATCAGTGGGATCTAACTGGTCACCATGTGGTTATGAGGGACAGGGATGAAGCCTAATTTCCTGCTCTAAAATGCAGGGGCGTGGCTAAAATAAGTCTATGCCACCAAACGAGATTTGGAAGGCGAAAGTGTGATACTGTTATCAGCATTGAGCACAATAAAACATAATTTTATAAATGCTGACTTTCTAGTTCACCTACAAAAATTACTCAAGGTTATTGAAGGAAAAAATGCACATTTCAGCCAAGGGACCTCCAAACAGGCTGCTGTGAAAAGGGGCTAAGGGACGGCTCAGTGTTATCCTAAGCAGGCCTGGCTCGTCACATTATGGGTACCTGGACATAAATGTTTGTTGGGCCCCTACCTGGCTTTTAGGAGTGGTCAATGATTTTGTCATGAATTTACAGCAAGCGTACTGCCGTGATCGGTGTGGAATTCTTTGTTTTTCATTTATGTCTTGCCTTTGATGGCACAGGTCACTGACAACAAGGAGTCAACTTTTCAACTGGATTGATTGATATTTTGTATTTGGCTCTGTCGAAGTTTCAGGTCTCGGTTTTACAGATTCCTCAGTCACATAATGCACTTTGTATTTTAGGTATACTATATTGGCAAAATTATTCACTCACTCATCCAAATCATTGAATTCGGGTGTTCCAATCACTTCCATGGCCACAGGTGTATAAAATCAAGCCCCTAGGCCTGCAGACTGCTTCTACAAATATTGATGAAATAATGGGTCGCCCTCAAGAGCTCAGTGAATTCCAGAGTTGTACCGTGATCGGACGCCACCTGTGCATCAAGTCCAGTCATGAAATTTCCTCAATATTAAATATTCCACAGTCAACTGTTAGTGGTGTTGTAACAAAGTAGAAGCGATTGGGAATGACAGCAACTCAGCCACAAAGTGGTTGGCCATGTAAAATGACAGAGCGGGGTCAGCGGATGTTGAGGCACATAGTGCGCAGAGGTTGCCAACTTTCTGCAGTCAATCGCTACAGGCCTTCAAACTTCATGTGGCCTTCAGATCAGCTCAAGAACAGCGTAGAGAGCTTCATGGAATGGGTTTCATCCAAGCCTTACATCACCAAACACAGGTGGACTGGCCACTGGACTCTAGAGCAATGGAGACGTGTTCTCTGGAGTGACTAATGGCAATCCGATGGAGGAGTCAAAGTTTGGTGGACCAAACACCTTTGGGATGAATTAGAGCAGAGACTGCGAATCAGGCCTTTTCGTTCATCATCAGTGGAAGAACGGTCAAAACTTCCCATAAACATACTCTTAGACCTTGTGGAAAGCCTTCCGAGAAGATTTGAAGCTGTTATAGCTGCAAAAGGTGGGCCGACATCATATTAAACCCTCTGGATTAAGAATGGGATGTCACTCAAGTTCATATGTGCATGAAGGCAGACGAGCGAATACTTTTGGCAACATGGTGTCCATTCACAGGAATGCTGTTTCACCGCAGAAACCTTAACGCTTGAGAGATAAGAGAGGGTGAGAAAAATAAACTGATGTTTAGGAGAGACGTGGAGAGCGTCAGGATTATGATTGGCTGTGGCAAAATTGCACCCTGTCCTAACAGCAAACGAGCATTCAGATGTAATATTACATTGTGTCACAAGGCCTGTAGGATGTCTACACCGGAAACATCAAGTGTGTAACAAGTCAAAGCGTAAACAAACGACAGACCTATCAAAAGATGAGCTTTACTCAAAAACAACGTTGCACCGCATCATTCTCTGCCGCTCACATCTGGTGTAGACAGATTCTTTGATTATAACGGGAGTGTTTTGGTTTTGTTGCTGTCTCACACTGTAAGGACACAGCGTTAGTTCATTTTTACCTCTGTGCCATTAGTAAAGTTCCCACCTTAGACCTAAAGTTGCTTAGACTTTATCATAACTTCTCGCAGGGGCCCCTAGTTGCTTTGACCCATTGGCAACACCAATAAAACCCATCGGCTGATCCAGGCCTCGTCCAAAGGAAAGATATTTCTACACGTTTTCAGCGTTTGTGATTATTCTGTTGAGGCATTTTTACACTGTATTTTACCTCAGATCTCAATTTTACAAAAAGAAGAAAACAAAAACCATTAAAACCATAAGACCCAGGCTGTTAGTTTAACAGAGCAATGTAGTTCTCTTCTGTGTATCATCTACTTACACTGTGTTAACACTGGCTGCTCATAACTACTGCATTTGACCTTCCCAGAATGTACGTGACCTCTAGCCAAAGTAACTGTTTTTCTGATTCAGAGTGTGTCTGTCTGTCTGTAGTACAGTCATGCTGCTGTCCTCAGTGCAGTGCCCACTGCTCTAACTGCTCTTTATACTTCCTCTTCTTGTATAATTGACCTCACCCTGGCTGACCACCTCCTCCGCTCTGTGTGTTACTGCTGCAGAGTCACCTGAGGCCTCTTCTGTAGAAACTAACATTGTGCTTGTAGCACTACTTTTTCACTCCCAGTCATGCAGGCTGACAGCAGTTTAGTGTTTGCCTGTTCTGAAACAACAGCTATTAGTAATCAAGCCCTTCATGGTTTGAAACAGGTGTACAGAGCGCTTTTGGAGGGCTAAGTTCTGATAAGTCCTGCAATCTATGCACATTCTTCATACAGCTGGGCCAGCAACTAACATGCTTTTGTAATATGTTATAAACTATGAATCATTTAATCGACTAATCAAACTATTATGCCTTTCTTCTTCCTTCACACCACTGAATTTTCAGAAGATTTCTTTTCTATTGCGAAACAATGCAAGCCACATCGCCCCCTACACTTCCTGTAGTGTATTACAATCGGTCAAAATGACTGTGTATCAAACATTATAGGGTTGATAACATATTGCCATAACAATTTTAGCAGCAGCAGATAAATCCTTTCCATATAGAATCCACTGCAAGTGCATTCTATACAGCCTTTAACTTACATGCTTTTTAGCTGTAACTGATTTCTGGAAGATCTTTAACAGTAAAACCAACTGTTTTGGTATTAAACTTTGAAAGTTTGTTAGGTCCACCCATTGTGTATCGCTGTTTCTTCTATAAATGGTAAGCTCTGATGTGGCTAATACTGCCCCTGCTGGAGAAACTTCAGACTGCTAGACTTGAGCTCCTAGTCTAAGTTTGCATATTTCAACAAGGTGTTTTCTGTGTTTTTTCTGGAGGCCCTCCGCCAGATTTGTCCAAATGAGTAAATGCCGCCAAGTGATGTATTTCAACTATATGTTAATCAATACAGCCTTTAATATGAGGCTTGTGTCAAGAAGTACAGTAGCAGCACATGTTAAGTTTCATTTTGTTTTTGGGGGTTTAGTGGGACCTGATGATTGGTTGGTGGGGCACTGCCCCATTGAATGTCTTCCTGATGGTCTGCAACGGTTAATGAATGTTGTCCTGTAAGACGTACTCTTCACAAATTCGTGCTCTTAATGTTCCTCAGCAGTCCATCTACTGCATCCCACAGCAGTGTCCTAAATTTTGGACATAGACCTTGTGAGCACAGCCTTCGACAGAACAGCATAAGATGACTCAGAACTTGCGCTAACTACAAGTGGACAAGAGGGTGGCATTGGTGATGATGCTGAAAGAGAAACTTATTGAAGGAAATGCTGATGGATCCAAACAGAATGTGGCCACTTTCTTATATTCATTATATATCCTTGCATTCGACACACATTAGCATAAATGATACCGCTCAGAATTTGCACCCCGTACAGTGTGACATGCATGTAAGGCTTTTTAGACTGCAGTTATCGCCAACTGTGCAGCTGGTTTTAGCCAAAGAAAGGTCGGAGACTCCTGACCATTTTAGCCAGTTCCAAATCCTTCAGCTGAGACACTGAAAGGAGAAAAAGCGTATTCGCTGAATCTAGCAGTTCTCAAGTTTCAGGCTGTGATCTAACTCAATTTCCACTGCTTTATGCCACCTCAGAGCAGCAATGAACTGCAGCACGGAGAGGATTATGGTAATAAGCGCTCCCAGTGCCAGGCTATACACATCCCTCAGGGAGATTCAGCATAACCCCCACCGCAACAGCCCGCTTGGCAGAAAAACTCTCCCCTGTCCCCGCCGCTTAATGAGTACTGAGTGGTAAATTCAGGCCCTTCCACAGTGGAGGCTTGGTGTCAAATAGTGGCCGCTATTTATAAACTGTTTCCCTCCTGCCAACTGGGCCGAGTAGATTTTAGGCAGTCTGGTGTCAGTCTTCAGGTTGCGTTCCCCTCCTCTGCCCATCCTCGGGCAGGTAGACGTTGAGTGCTTACTCTCCATAGCCATTTAGTTAGCAGTTCAGGATTCTGTTGGCTATAAATCTGTCAACCTTTAAGCTAAAATCTGCTATTACTTCAAGACTTCAATGACAATCCTTTCCTTGACTTTTACACCTACAGTAAGTCTTCAACTCGGGCTGCAAACTTTGGTCAGAAAAGCAGGAAAGCAACACCTCTACACTGAAGCTCATACTGCTAGTGCACACATGGTATTTCGTGGTATGTGAGCACTAAGCTAACAGTGATTCATATGAACTTTTTTGGCTGTGTTAGATGAAAATCAGACACTTGAAGCTTGTAAAAGACATTCCATGTTTTATTTCCATCTTGCTGCAGTTATTAACAGCTCAGTAAAGAGCTCTAGCATAGACTTGCTATTGTTTTCCATGTCCATTGGTGAGGCTATCACTTGTGACATGAATTCTCTTTCTCAAATGTTGGTCCCACCCTTTGAAAATCAAAAATGGGTTGTTTCCACTGTTCTTTATTGTGTAAGTGGTTATTCTGACATGTTAAGCCTTCAGTCCAACAACTGAAGTCCAAACCAATGAGAGCGCTTGCTTGGCTGTGTCTGCCTTTATTCTGTGAAGAAAACGTCCTAAATTGATCATTTTTCACTGGGCATTTCAAGATTTTAATCCCTTTGTTTAAGCCAATAGCTGTGTACCAAGAGTATATGATGTCAAGGATTCGAGAACTTACAGAGCCCTGCTGGTGACATCCTGTATAAATAAAAATAAAGCATGGCCACAACTTAGTAAAGCATGGGAACGAGATCCTAATGCGTGGGCATGACTTAGTAAGCCGTGATCTCATTCCCACGCCTTACTAAGTTGTAGCCACGCATTAGCATCTCGTTCCCACACGTTAATAAGGTGTGGCCACGCATTATTTTTATTTATACAGGATGTATAACACTACAGTAGTTGCAGAGCTTGAATATAAATATGCTGATTATGTTAAATTAAGAAGACCTAAAGATTTTTTTTTAGAGAAACCATTAAGCCTTCTTTGAAGGCCTTGAAGACCCAGAGGGTTCCCCACTGCAAGGCTTTATTTTCTAAAGTTTGTCACTCCAAAAGTTGACCACCCCATGGAATCGAGTTCAGGTTGAGGCAGATTTCACAAAATTTTCCCAATCTTGTTTCTGTCTGTCAGTGAGACTGTGAGTCTGGGAAGTTGTGAATGTCTTTATTACGGTGCTGTCACATGTATCTGTCAGCTTGTCCTGCCTTTCTGAAATCTATTGTGAAGAGATGGCAGGATACTCAGTGCAGGTGCTTTTGTATGCACCATCTTTATAGCCCTCTTTTTTGGAGGGATGGGGCCTCTCTAGGAGCCATTCATGGGAAACGGCCCAGGACCTGTCTTGGGTGCAAATGATAGATAGAGGGGAAACTAGTGAATTCATAAATATAGATATGGAAGATATGATTAACCCTTTAAGGTTGCCAATATCACCAGCTTTATCAAGGGAATTGTAGTTTACTCTAAGTCACTCTAAGTTCTTTATTTATCACTATAGCTTATCAAAACTCTTGGAGAAACGATGACCATTTTTACCGTGTTATCATTTCTTGCTAATAAAACAAACTGAGAAAGTTGGTAGTGCAGACTTAAACCTGTTGACAAAAATATTATTCACCTGGCGTGTTTAAGGTGGTGGTAACTTCAGGTTCCTGCAGATGGTGTTGCATGAGGATGAGCTGCTTATAAATACCTGCAGGGTGTATGACGGGATTCATAGATTGAGAAAAGGTGGTATAGTGCAATGAACGTCTTGTTCAATGTGTGGAAAATGGCAACGCATATGTTAATGATTGGCAGTGGTTGCGTTTGGGTACGAAAAGGCCTCAGTGTGAAGAAAGTAGCTGAATTTGCAAGAGCGCCAAAGTGTACGGTCATACAGGTCGACCAGCAGTGGCTAAAATCCCAGTCTACAAGAAATTCAGAATTGCGGCCAAAAGACGAAGCAGACGGGCAGGGACCACTGTTGTGTTTCACAGCTTGTGAATAACAGTTGCTTCGCTTCCAGGAAAGAATTTCTTTTAGAAGTCAATGCAAGTTCTTCACAACCAAATCCTGAAAGAACACTCCACAGGGAACTGCATACCATGAACATATGGAGCAGAGTGGCACACAAGAGGCCTTTGCTCAATTCTGCTCATAGAGTTGCCTGGTTACAGATTGTTTTTGACCACTGTAGATCTCTTAAACCTTTCAGAAAATGAGCATCCTAAAGCTGCTTATGAAAATGCATGAGGACACAATCATTTATTCAGTGTTTTAGAAATCCGTGCTTACTTGGGGTTTAATGGGACAGTGCCGGGAATACCAATGAGGCCATTGTAATAACCCCCCACTCCCCAGATGTATGTGTTTCAGAGCTAGCAGGTTGGACCAGGATAATCACTTGTTAGATGAAGGAATTCTGCCTGGCTGTGTGAGAGATGTGTGCGCGTGGAATGGAAAATGAAACAGCTGACTAGAAGGACTTTGAAGACACATTATGCTGAATATCTGCCCTGGAGAAACATTTAGAACCTGTATTAATGATCTTCTCAATTATTCTGTCTTCTCCAGGTACTTGGGTGACATTTGGAGGTCAGATTTCTGATGAGGTAAGACCGAGCACTTGTTTTTCTCTTAGAAGTTCTGTGCTGCATTTTCCCAAAGCTTGTCGTCATCAAAACAGGCATCGTTATGCTAAAATGCTTTAGGGAAACCAAGCTCTGAGTAAGAATCTCAGCTTTCAGAGTTCTCACTCATGTTGGGGGAACAGCTCATAGCTTAACAAAGTCCCACCGAGGTTCTGTTTGTTGCCTGTAATCGTTTCTCTGTTCCAAAAGGGCTTTGACTTTGAATTCAAACCGAACAGTGTAGCCAGCAGGATTAGCTCAGAATGAGCAAAAAAAAAAGGCCAAAGTCTTTGAGTCTTTCTTGCATGATGCTGTGGGAAGGGGGGGCTGCTAAACCTTAATCCAGTTGTTTTAAATGGTCATACAAAACTGAAGGCTAAATTTCTGAAATTTCCATAGACAAAACACAAAGCTGGTGTTCTCAGAACAATGTTGTGACCACTCCAGAATCCAGGCCTCAGTGTCAATGAATGTGTTTGGGATTATGTTGATCAGGAGAAAATACAACCAACTTCTATGATTGAACTTGGGAGTGTGTAACATTTCTTAGAAAAAGTAAGTTTTTTTCTTTCATTTCTGTAAAATGTCTTTGAAAAAAAAGTAAGTGTCTTGTAAAGAATGGAAGCTGTGATGAAGGACACATTGTATAAATGAAGGGTGGCCTCTGCACAACTTTACAAGACAAGGAAAAAAGTTATTAACTTTTAACGAGTGAAAGTGAATAAATACTTTCCAAGTATTTTTGGACCATTTATGTTGGTCTGTTCATCATGAAATTCTGACACATTGTAAAGGGCAACAGGCCTTTTTAAGTTATGTCTAAAATAATTTGCACACTCTTGACATTCTCTCACTCAGCTTCATGAAGTCACCTGGAATGGTTTTCAATGAACAAATGTGTCCAGAGTTCATTTGTGGAATTGCCTTCTTAATGTGTTTGAAACCATCAGCTGTGTTGTGCAGATGTAGGGCTGGTACACAGTTCTATACAGTAAATAGCCCTAATCAACTATTTTTCTAATCCATATTATGGCAAGAACCACTCAACTGAGTAAAGAGAAACAACGGACCATCATCACTTTAATACATGAAGGTCAGTCAGTCCTGAAAATTGCAAGAACTTTTAATGTATCCTCAAGTGCAGACACAAAAACCATCAAATACTAACATGAAACTGGCTGTCAGGAGAACCACCCCAGGAAAGGAAGATCTAGAATTACCTCTGCTGCAGAGAATGAGTTCATTAGAGTTACCAGCCTCAGATACTGCAAATTAACAGCACCTCAGATTACACATAATGCTTCACAGAGTTCAAGTCGCACACACATCTCAACATCAACTGTTCAGAGGAGACTGTGTGAATCAGGCCGTGATGGTCGAATTGCTGCAAAGAAGCCACTACTGAGGAAGAATAACAAGATAAAGAGGCATGTTTTGGCCAAAAAATACAGTGAATGGGCATTAGACCAGTGGAAATCTGTACTTTGGTCTGATGAGTCGAAATTTGAGATTTTGTTCCACCTGCCTCTTTGTGAGACGCAGAAAAACCCAGATTTTTAAAAGTTGGCGGTTATGCGTTGAAAGTCGAGTCAACATTGACTAAATGCTGATGATGCCATGAATAAAACCACTTAAAAGCGGAATGCTTTGCAACACGTGACTTTAAACATCCTTGACAAAGCCGAACTACATAGGACAGTACAGCATGATGTGCCCTTTATACTGAGCCCTGGATTGCATTGCTAGGCCTCAGGAGACTGGAAATATGAACCCTGGAATCTTACAAATTTGTTTCCGACTTAGGCGCACCCGAGTTAGCCTTGCCAAGACCCTCACCTGTAGGCATCCTAACTTGAAAAAAAAGTTATTTATTTCAGGCTTTACAGGATTATAGGGTATTATGTCCCTATGGAAGAAGCTAAACTCTACAGGTCAGTAGAGGATACTGTGCCCTTTCTAACGAGCCCTGGACCACACTACTAGCCTTCAGGAAATCAGAGATACAGACCCTGAAATCACTAGGCTCTTCACCTGTTGTCTTCTCTAAGGTGTCCATGTTGTTATTATAATGATCACGTGATCAGCAACTAGTTGATATCAAGCATCACAGTTCATCTGTAAAGTCTACTATATATATATATATATATATATATATATATATATATATATATATATATATATATATATATATACACAATGGGGCAAAAACGTATTTAGTCAGCCACTGATTGTGCAAGTTCTTCTTCTTAGAAAGATGCGAGAGGTCTAATTTATCATAGGTTCACTTCAACTATGAGAGACAAAATGAGAAAGAAAACCCAGGAAATCACATTGTAGGATTTTTAAAGAATTTATTTGTAAATTATGGTGGAAAATATGTATTTGATCAATAACAAAAGTTCAACTGAATACTCTGTAACATAACCTTTGTTGGCAATGACAGAGGTCAAACGTTTCCTGCAAGTCTTCACCAGGTTTGCACACACTGTAGCTGGTATTTTGGCCCATTCCTCCTGCATCTCCTCTAGAGCAGTGATGTTTCTGTCTGTCGCTGGGCAACACGGACTTTCAACTAGTTCCACAAATTTTCTATGGGGTTGAGTTCTGGAGTTCTGGACTGGCTAGACCACTCCAGGACCTTGAAATGCTTTTTACGGAGCCACTCCTTCGTTGCCTGAGCAGTTTGTTTGGGATCATTGTCATGCTGGAAGACCCAGCCACGTTCCATCTTCAATGCTCTCACTGAGGAGGTTTTGGCTTAAAATCTCACGATACATGGCCCCGTTCATTCTTCCCTTAACACGGATCAGTCGTCCTGTCCCCTTTGCAGAAAAACAGCTCCAAAGCAAGATGTTTCCACCCCCATTCTTCACGGCAGGTTTGGTGTTCTTGGGATGCAACTCAGCATTCTTCTTCCTCCAAACACGACGAGTTGAGTTTTTACCAAAAAGTTCTATTTTGATTTCATCTGACCACATGATATTCTCCCAATCCTCTTCTGGATCATCCATATGCTCTCTGGCAAACTTCAGACGGGCCTGGACATGTACTGGCTTAAGCAGGGGGACACGCCTGGCACTGCAGGATTTGAGTCCCTCTCGGCGTAGTGTGTTACTGATGGTAGCCTTTGTTACTTTGGTCCCAGCTCTCTGCAGGTCATTCATCAGGTCCCTCCGTGTAGATCTGGGATTTTTGTTCACCGTTCTCATGATCATTTTGACCCCATGGGATGAGCTCAAGCGTGGGGCCCCAGATCGAGGGAGATTATCAATGGTCTTGTATGTCTTCCATTTTCTTACAATTGCTCCCACAGTTGATTTATTCACACCAACCTGCTTGCCTGTTGTAGATTCACTCTTCCCAGCCTGGTGCAGGTCTACAATTTTCTTCCTGGTGTCCTTCGACAGCTCTTTGGTCTTCACAATAGTGGAGTTTGGAGTCTGACTGTTTGAGGCTGTGGACAGGTGTCTTTTATACAGATAACGAGGTCAAACAGGTGGCATTAATACAGGTAATGAGTGGAGGACAGAAGAGCTTCTTAAAGAAGAAGTTACAGGTCTGTGAGAGACAGAAATCTTGCTTGTTTGTGGGTGACCAAATAATTATTTTCCACCATAATTTACAAATAAATTGTTTAAAAATCCTACAATGTGATGTCCTGGATTTTTTTTTCTCATTTTGTCTCTCATAGTTGAAGTGAACCTATGAAAATTACAGACCTCTCTCATCTTTCTAAGTAGGAGAACTTGCACAATCAGTGGCTGACTAAATACTTTTTTGCCCCACTGTATGTGTGTATATATATATATATATATATATATATATATAGTATACAGTATACAGGTCAGTAAGTGTGAACACAAGGCATTTGTACATGGATGTAAGATGTAAACAAAAAGGAAAATATTCCCATCCCTAATTTGGACATGTGATGTGGGATGGCCTTGACAGTCCTCAGAGGACGAACACGTCCCAGTAACAGCACTAATGTTTATTCATCTGTGTGGGCGTTTGAGGCAGAGGAGCTGGTAAACAGCTCCACTGCCTGCAGGGTTCTTATCATTCTCCCTCGAGAGGTTAGAGAGGCCAAGTCCTCAGGGTCAAAGCCCTCTCTTCCTCTGCCGGGGTGTCCAGTCTCCTCACTGGTTCAGTACTTAGGAAAGACATGCTGTCACGGTCGTCATCCTCTACAGTCACACACACACATACACACACACACCCGAGGGAGGTGCTGGATGACTCAGCGCTCTGTCCCGCGGTGAGATGGACGTCAGGCCGCTTTGTATACAAAGTGACAGTGTAGTTTGTGCTGCGGCTGTCATCCTGAGTTTACTAACTGTAGGGAGTGACGAGAGACGTTAGGAGGCAGGGGACAGTGGCAGAGGCTGCGGTTAATGCTGGCAGGCGGATTAGAATACATAAGAATGAATGTGTGTGTGTGCTGCAGTGCAGAGCTGTCAGCTCTGTAAGACTAAGTGGGGCTGATTTCGTATAAAATTTCTGGATTTAGACATTATCGGTCATCGACTTAATGGTGGGCGATATGGCAAAAAAGTACTACACAATGCTTCGACATTTTTATGATACACAATATGCCTCACTATATATCATTGCTGTTCAGACAAAATCTTGAATCTCTATTTTTTTGTCATTTTTCATTTTTCAGCATAAGTTGAAAAGGTAAGGGAAAATGGTGGTGAATGGAACCAGGAGTTGCCATGTCTACAACATGAATATTGCCATTTTATTTAATATCCAAAATGATCAGTGAACCTACAAGTGAGATTTTATATTTAGTATGAGTGTAAAAGAAGTTTCATTTGGGCAAAATAGGCTGAAACCTTATTTCAAAACAGTCATTAAACAATGTCTCAGCCGTCAGTCAGGGTATTTGTAGCAATTATGCTACTACACATTTTATAACACACTGCAAGGTAGGTTCTTCTGGTGACAGTTCAGATGTTTGGTTGCTTTTTTTGTGACTGTAAACAGTTCTAAATCTTCTCCAGGATGGCACATTTCACATCGCAATTAAATTATGCAGTATTGAAAATTGGTGCAAGTCTGGTCTTCTGCTGTTGTAGCCCATCCACCTCAATGTTTGACAATGTTTTTTCTGTTTACCAGAATTTTTAGAGTGGTTTTCTGAGTTAGTAGCTTTTTTGTCAGCTCGAACCAGTCTTGCCATTCTCCGTTGACCTCTCTCCTCAACAACCTTTCTGAGTGAACTCTAGAGATCAGCAGTTTAGTCAAACCAACCCATCAGCACAGAGAGTTATGCAACTAGATCTGCCCCTGTCAACTGTAAGTGCTGTTGTTGTGAAATGGAAGCACCTATGAGCAACAACAGCTCAGCCACGAAATCGTAGACCACACAAACTCTGTTGAATGATCCACACTGAATCACATTGCCTCTGGAAGCAACATCAACAAAAGAACTGCACATTAGGAGCTTCACAAAGTGGTTTTCTATGGCTGAGCAGCTACACACAAACCTAAGATCAAAATGCACAGTGCCAAGCATCAGGGAAGCAGTGTAAAGGACTCTGGAGCAGTGAAAATGCATTCTGTGGTGTGACGAATCAGGATTCTCTATCTGGCCATCTGGGTTTGGCGAATGCCAGGAGAACATTACCTGCCTGACTGCACTGTGCCAACTGTAAAGTTTGGTGGAGGAGGGATAATGATATGGGGTTGTTTTAAGGGGTTGGTCAAGAACCCTTAGGTTCAGTGAAGGGAAATCTTAATGCTTCAGCACCAAGACATTCTGAACAATTGTACACTTCCATCTTTATGGGAACAGTTTGAAGAAGAGACTTTTCTGTTCCAGCATGACTGAGCCCCAATGCACATAGCAATGTCCATAAAGGCAGGGCTGAGTGAGTTTGGTGTGGAAGAATTTGGCTGGCCCTCACAAAGCCCTGACCGCAACCCCATTGAACACCTTTAGGATGAACTACAGAGATTGCGGCTCTCTCATCCAACACCAGTGTCTGATTTCCCAAATGCTCTTCTGGATGAATGGGCAAAAATTTCCACAGACACTTTCCAAGAAGAGTGAAGAGTGGAAGCTGTTATAGCTGCTAAGGTGGACCAACTCCATGAACTCTTCTCCTGTAAAGTTACCAAAGTTATGGACAAACGAAGTTTTGTTCCGACAGTGATCATATGCATCCTCTCCGAGTGAGAGTGCTGATCTAGGATCAGTTCCCAGTTGTCCATTAAATCCTATACATTAGGATAATGAAGGCTGAAACTGACCCTAGATCAGTATCGCAGTGTTTGGTCGTGAGCCACTCTAGAAATCCAGTGCCAAAGACTTTACTTAGAACTCATACAATATGCTGAATCTTTCTTTTTTCTTCATCCCCATTTTGCTATTTTCTAACTCCTTCTCCTCAGCACCTCTTTGATGGTCTTTGGCACTTTTCCCTCCCTCCCTCTCTCTCTCTCTCACTCTCTGATTTAGCTGGAAGGGTCACCTTCGTTCTTTGTTTCGCTGAGTCGCTCTTTGCCTGACGCTAGAAGCCGTGTTCAGGCTAACAAGTGAAGACAGGAGGGTTTTTGGCTGTAACTGGAGAGTTAGGGGCGGGGCTTTGGTTCTAAAGGGCCAATGAGGTCCATTGTCTGGACAGACAAGTCCAGCACTTTAAAAAGACTTTTATGGCACTGGACTCAGCCAAGGCGGGGTCGCATTAACTTTAATAGCTAATGCAGTAATGCCAACCTCCCTCCGTCCTTCTCTCTCTCTCCCTCTCTTCTATTACTCTCTCTCACTGTCTCTTTTTTATTTCTTTCCTTCTTGTTGTCACTTTCTCTTTCTCTCTTTCATGTCTTTCATTCTTTTTTGGTTTCTTTCTCTCTTTCAGTCCCTTTCTCTCTCTCTCTGTTTTAGTTTCTTACTTTCTCTGTTTTAATCTTTCTTTCTGTCTTTCTGTTCAGTTGTCTCTCTTTCTTTCAGCCTCTTTCAGTCTGTTTCTCTCTGTAATTCAGTCTGTCTCTTTCAGCCTTTTCAGTTTTCTCTCATCTATAATCTGTTTCTCTAACCACCTCTCTCTCGTTCTGTTTTCTGTTCAGTCTGCTTCTTTCTTGCTCTTTTCCATGTGCATCTATTTTTCTGTCACTTTGTCTCACTCTCATGTTCACTCCCTCTCCCTCTCTCACTTTCTCTCTTTCAGCTCTCTTTCTGTCTTTCACCCTCTTTTAATCTCATTCAGTCCCACCCCCCCGGGATCATACTCTGTCAACATGTCTTTGGTCTTTCTCTCACTCTCCTTCGTTCTCTCTTATTCTTCTCTCTCTCTCTCTCTCTCTCTCTCTCTCTCTCTCCATATCCCAATCTCTGTCTTTCTTTCTCTCTATCGCCTTTGTCTTTCTCTCTGTTCCTCTTCTATAGTCGGATCTATCATCTGGCGCTGTTGTGAAGACTGAATATTTTGGATTTTTGGGCAGAGCTTTTCATCCTCAGAGCCGCAGAGAAGGAGAATTAGATTAGATTAGCCAGATGTGTTTTGAAAAGCGCCTCAAAAGCAATCTTTGTTATAAAATAGCAGAATGAGACACACACACACACACACACACACACAAACACACACACACACACACACACACAGGCGCACATACATGTGCATACACACACACACAAACAAATGTGCACACACACACACACATATATATACACACACACACACAAGCACAAACACACACACACACACACACACACAAACACATGCACATTCACACACATCCACACACACACATGCACACACACACAAACACATGCATATTCACACACCTCCACACACACACACACACCCGCACACATTTGAACAGCCAGGATGCTATGAAAGCAGTTTTCTGTTGCTGTTGTTACAACAGTGCAATACACCGTACTACGTCTTATTGGCTGAAATACTTTTATTAACTTACAATGTACAGACAGCAGCTCTATGAGCAACAAGTGTGATATCAGTCGAATGCAAACTACAGCTTATGGTGGACATTCAGCCACAGAAAGTGAAGCAATGTCAATATTTAGCCACAGAAAAATGAAATGATGATTTGCGAGACAAATTAAAGAAAAAATTGTGAAGATGTGACAAACCATATGAACCTGTCTTACAGGCCAGATGAGGCCTGTTGTGAGATGACTTGTCTGAATGATTTCAATAAATGCTAACTGTAAAGAGCCATTCTCTCCTAAAACTAGCATTTACTGTGTTACATCATGTTATGTAATAATATACAGCATTACATCCCTTTAGCCTCATCTGTTTGAAAGGTCACATGATTGAATGTCGCTGTTGTCGGAACAAAACCTTGTATGTCCAAAATGGTAACTTTACAAGAGAGGGAAAAAAGCTTGCTTTTAATATAAGTCAAAGGAACCAGACAATTTCCAAATCATTTTGGGCCCTTTCCTTTGGTCCTATGAGCATGAAATTTACACACAATGTAAAGCGTAACAGGTAGTTTCAAATTAGGTCAAAAACTGAAAAATGACAAAAATGGAGATACAAGGTTTTCTTCAGACAGCAGCGATATTTATATCTGTGTTTTTGTGTTACAATACCCAGCATGCACTATGCAAATAAGTCATGATACTTTTGGGAATTTTCTCCCATGGCAATAAAGAAATCCAGTTAGCCAGCTAGCAGAAAACCAAAACAAGCCAAAAATGCTTCACAACACTCTTGTAGTTTTTCCCACCACCTTCATGATGCATCATCAAAAGGATGCTTTCCTAGTCTCAGACTGGAAAACCTCCATCTGCAAACTACTATAGGAGGGTAACAGAAAAGAGACAAGTTTATAATGTTATGAAAAGTTTAGAAGTGACTTCCAAAAGATTCACTACTGTAATAAGCTTAGTTTGTGTCTGTATGTTTGGTGCAGGTGGCCGAGCAGCTGATGACCATCGCCTACGAGAGCGGCGTGAACCTGTTTGACACAGCCGAGGTGTACGCGGCAGGAAAGTGAGTAAAACTCAAACTCACAATAGTTCAGTGAAAAATCTGCCCCTTTAGTTTAAATGTAGTCAGCCAAGTTTGGTGAAGCCCTATGAAGTCTATTCATATAGATAACAGCGTGTCAACAGCGTGGGGTCAGTCGTGGGCTGGAGGTTAGGGAACTGGCCCTGTGACCGGAAGGTTGCCGGTTCAATCCCCAGTGTTGACAGTCCATGACTGAGGTGTCCTTGAGCAAGACTCCCAATTGCTCCCCGGGCGCCGTGGATAGGGCTGCCCACCGCTCGGGGCAAGTGTGCTCGCTAGCGTGTATGTGGTGTTTCACTTCATGGATGTGTTAAATGCAGAGGTGGGATTAAATAAGTATCACTTAGTCATGTACGCTGTGTTCCAATTCAGGGACTGCATCCTTTGAAGGCAGCATAGACCTGCGAAGGCTGAACTGTAAATAGACGGCCTGCTCTACAGCAGGTTTCTTCCTTCACGCCCTTATGGCTGCGTCACAAAACAATGTGCCTGTCAAGTTCTCTTAAAGTTCTTTAAAGACGGAGCCAAAAACGTTTATGTATGTATGCCATGTTCTGCAATCCTTGATTGAACCTCAGGATACGTTGGCTGGCAAAGGATCCGCCACTTGGAAGCTTTGTTTCCATGGAAAAAGACACATTTCTCGGCCACATATGAAGGAGGCTTCAAAATGAGACAGCCTAGTCACGCTGCTGTGACACAATCGGCCTTCAAATGCAGCCTCCGAAGGAGGCAGCCCCTGAATTGGGACACAGCCACAGTGTCCCAAATGACATGAGCAAGCCCGTCAGAGATTACTGATCAGCTTGATTAGATCTGAGGCCTAGTGCAAATCAAACTATCACTGGGGCTCAAACTCACAACCTCCTTTCAGGGTGACGGCTCAGTCCACTGCAACATTCAGGATCACACGAAGCATCTCAGATTGTGTGTCTACTAATGTTTAATACACTGGAAATGTTTGTTGTTTTAACTTTAAAGCACTGCATCGCTGCATGTGGGCAGTTGTCTAATAATTCAACATCAGGAGTTTGTGAGTTTAAATCCTAGCAATGCCACAGGTGTCCATATCCGGAAGCCCAAGAGGACAATATGCCAGATGGAATAGAAGGAGCGTCAGCTAGTGGGGAAATTAATAAATCACTTTTACTTATCTAACTGAGATGCTAGAAACAGTAGCTGGGAGAACTTTTGATTCATCTTAGAAGTTTGAGTTGGGTGAACCCTGGTGTCCTCAGGTTGAATCAACTCAAGAAAAGCCATGTAATCTGTTACTAGTTGAGCTGACCTCTAATTTTTTTACAGTATATGGGAAGCTGAAAAACTATTCTCTCTAAGCCACAGTGAATTGGGCTCTTCTTTATACTGCTGTACATTTATTCATCTAGTCATTGCTGTTTCTGTTTCAGAGCAGAAATCATCCTTGGAAACATCATCAAGAAGAAGTGCTGGAGGTACAGTCCTTGTGTTTGTGACTTCTTGTGTGTGTCTATGTGGCTACAAATGCTTCAAAATGTAAAAAGCAGCTGAAAGCTGGCTGGCGTCTCCGGCTACGTCCCTCTAGTCAGTGCAGTTCTTTTGTGGATCGGTCAGGCAGGCTTGAGTAAGTTGGTCCTGTTTATGTTGGCTCATTTCGGTGTTGTTTCACCATCTCATAACCAGGTTCAGCAAAGCTGGTTATCAAAGAGGTTCAGAGTTTGTAGATGTTTGTGTTATTTTGTGTCTGTTGTGGGTTTTTTCTGTGGAGGCTGAGAGAATTTCATCCTCTTAATCTGTACATGGAGGATTAAATATATTAGAGCTCTCTCATTGTTTTTCTCTCTCTCTCTCTCTCTCTCTCTCTCTCTCTCTCTCTCTCTCATTGTCTCTCTCTCTCTCACTGGGGCATTGTGGGTGGATGGAGGGAATGATGTGAGAGTGTTCTGTGACAGCAACTGGGGCTTCGGGTTTTTTCTATGAACAGTACTCAAAGCGGTTTATTGGCTGTGTATTACGTACTGATGGTTTCGCGGCGGGCCATGTGGTGGGGTGTGGGGATGGTGGTGGCTCACCTGGCGCCCAGCCCCTCTCACTCCGTCACGGGGTGTGGTGCAAATGGAGGCCCGATGTAGGGATGGAGGACATGTTGCTGGCGGTCGGAGAGATTGTAGGATGCGAGAACATTATATCAGCGTCAAGGATGAATAAGGCCGTGGTGGTGTTTTTGAAGGAATTATGGTGAGCGGGGTTTTATACGGTTGTTCCTCTGGTTTCACCGACAGCTAAGGTAACAATCTCAAATGTGCCCCCGTTTATTCCCAATGATGACAGGGTATGTGAACTTTCTCATTTTGGAAAAATGGCCAGTGATGTTAGGATGATTCCGTTGAATTGTAATAGTTCGGCTCTCCAGCATGTTCTGTCCTTTAGACGGCGAGTGCTGATGTTTTTGGATATTTCGTTCAGAGTTTCCTATGAGGGTAGATCGTATATGTTATACGTGAGTTGAGGAGTATGCGATGCTTTGAGTGTGGGCATGTGGGTCATAAGAAGCTAATCTGTCCGCACAGAGGGCGAGTGTCTGAGGAAGCAGGGCCTGGCACTAGCGGAGGTGAAGGAAGACAGGTGCCAGTAGCTCAGAGCGTGGGGTAGGGCAAGGGTACTTCTAGATGGGTCTCAGCCTTCTTTAGAGGCGCATGAAGGAGAGGGCGACAGTGATACTGTGCTATCTGCACAAGTGGAAGCCGTAAGCATTGGTGAAGCAGCTGTTGGCTTTTCTGACCTGGCGTCTCAGGCTAGAGAAGATCAACAGTTTTACTCAGTGCAAGAAATGAACGTGTTTTTAGACGAGACTTTTGAAAGGGTAGTGGAGACTTTTTTCCTGATGTAGAACGGTTTGTAGCTTCCCTGGTGAAAATACACAGAACTGCTAACTTTGATGAACTGAGTAAGCAAAAGAGGTTCCGTCTGAAGAAAATCCTGAGGGGAAAAGCCCCTGTTAAACGAAAGTGCAGTGACTGAGCCACTCAGGGTGTTTTCTTTCATTTGGTTTTCTGTCCTTTTCCATCTCTCTTCTCTCCTTATTTATTCTCCTTTGAAGTTGAGAATCACCTCCTTAAATATTAATGGGGGCAGAGAGGGGTGCAGAAGGGCTATATTAGCTGAATTTGTTAAACATAAAAATGTTGATGTTTTATTTCTGCAAGAAACCCACAGTGATAGGGACAATGAGGTGGAGTGGGGTATGTGGTGGGACGGGAAACTATGCTCTTGGGTATTCTCATGGGTCCAATCTTAGTGCAGGGGTAGCGGTGTTCTTTTCTGGGAGGCTGGGGATAGCCCATCTGCTTGTGAATGAGTTAGAGCAGGGACGTTTGTTGGAATTTCACTACAGACTTTACACTGGATAGGAATGCCGAAGAACCTCACCTGGGATCTGCTGCAGAGCTGGGAGTGTTACTTAAAGAATGTGGGTTTGTAGATGCATGGAGAGAGCTCAACACAGGCACAAGACAGTAAACATGGGTTAAAGAGGAGGGTGAGTGCAGCTAGACTAGATCGTTTTTATCTTAGACCGACTGACATAGGGTTTTAAATGCTTTATGGCTCCCAGTATCTTCTCAGATCACCATGCAGTTGTGCTTGATGTACTGCTGGCTAGAACAACTAAACCTAGATCTTATTGGCGCTTTAATGTGAAGCTGATTCAGGCTGAGAGGTTTTGTAGGAATTTTACAGTTTTTTGGGAGGGGTGGAGGATGAGGAGAGCATACTTTGACAATGTGGCCTTGTGGTGTGAGGTGGGGAAAACACAAATAAAGTCCTGTCAGCTGTATTGTGCACATACTGCATCTGTGGTGAAGAGTACGGTTCGGGGGCTTGAGAGAGAGATAAGATGAGTTGGTTAAAAAGTATGATGTTAGTCATTTATTGGAAGGGAAAAGGAAGGCTTTGGGGTCATACATGTATGAGCAGGCAAAAGGGGCTCTGATTAAAGCTTGTGTCTCCAGTATTGAAGATGTGGATGCCCCAACTGCCTTCTTCTTCAACTTGGAGTGGAAAGGTACACACCAAAATCCTTTGCAGTTTCTCCATCAGCCTGAAGGACACTTGACCTCAGTGCCTTCTGAGATGAGGAAGATTGCAGTAGCTTTTTATTCAGATCTTTACAGTGCTGATGTCACTAGTTTTGACTGCAGTGATTAACTTCTGGAGGGACTACCAAAATTTGGGACATCATATTTTAAAGCAATGGACTCAGACATTCAATTTCATGAATTGACCACTGCTGTCCAACAACTCACCACTGGATGTTCACCAGGCATCTACGGCCTGCCTGCTGATTTTTACAAGAGCTTTTGTAACATTATTGAAATGGACTTGTTTGAAGTCTTTAAGTGGTCATGGCAAGCAGGACAGCTGCCTCTTAACTGTACATGGGCAGTGTTATCTCTTCTCCCTAAGAAGGGCAATTTGAGACTCTTGAAGAATTGAAGGCCTGTGGCCCTGTTATACACAGACTGTAAAATACTATCCAAATGTCTTTCCAATGGACTGAAGCAACGCATACATTTGGTAGTGCATGCTAATCAGAGTTACTGTGTACCCGGTTGCACCATAATGAATAATCTTTTCTTTGTACATGATGTGATTGGTTTGTGTGGTGTGACTTCATGTGATTTGGGTTTGCCATCCATAGACCAGGAAAAAGCATTCGATAGAGTTGACCATTCCTATCTTTTAAGTACCCTACAAAGTTTTGGGCTGGGAGAGTCTTTTAATCCTGGGTTCAGCTTTTATATTTTGGTGCCTCAGTCATGCTTAAAGTTGGTGGTGGGCTTAGTTGTCTGATTAAGATGCTAAGGCTAATTAGGCAGGGGTGTCCTCTGTCTGGGCAGCTGTATAGCCTTGCAGTTGAGCCTCTGTTATGCAGACTGAGGTCTAAGTTGCAGGGTTTGTGGGTGCCAGGGTTAGCTGATAGGGTCGTGTTGTCTGCATATGTGTGAAGGTCCATCCTCTGCCTGTGTCAATTGGGAGAAATCTGAGAGTTTCATTTTGGGACAGTGGCAGGGTAGAGGAGCACCAGTTTTGCCAGCAGGCCTATGGTGGGGGTTGCAGGGTTTGAAGTATCTTGGTGTATTTCTAGGAACAGTGGTTTATCAGGCTAAGAATTGGGAGGGAGTAGTGGAGAAGGTCTATGCCAAGCTGTCTCAATGGGCTTGGGTTCTGCCTCAGCTGTCCTACAGGGGAAGGGTCTTGGTGGGCAACAGCCTGATTGCCTCAATGCTGTGGCACAGGTTCACTGTGCTGGAGCCACCTGACCTGCTAATCAAGGAGATCCAGAGAAAACTGGTGGAATTTTTCTGGACTGGTCAACACTGGACCTGTGCTGCCATCCTGTATCTACCTGTGCATGAGGGAGGTCACGGTCTGATCGATCTGTCTAGCCAGATAGGACTTTCAGACTCCAAACAGCACAAAGACTCTTGTATGGTTCAGGGTTGGCGTGGGCTTCTACTGCCTGTGCTCTGCTGTGACAGGTGGAAGACTTGGACTATGAAAGACATCTGTCTGTGTTGCAGCTGAGAGAGATGGACCTATCTGGGAATTCTGCTTTCTATCAGTCTGTGCTGAGGGCTTGGTCTTTTGCGCTTAGGACAACCAGATCTGAGGTTCACCTTTGTTCTCTTGTTGAAGAAGAGCCTCTGTTCTACAATCCTTTGATTCCAATCACTGAGCTGACCTTCAGAACCATCCACCTGCACTTTCAAGGGGCAGGTATTAACAAAACTAGGAGATCTGAGAGTTGGTAAGGGCTGGAAATCTGGTGAAGTTCTAAATGCTGCAACTGGTATCACGTCTATTTGACTGCTGCAGAGCACCACTCGGGTGGAGACCAGGAGACCTTCCCTTCTCTCCCTATTACTGCTGAAATAGGGGATTATCAGGAGGAGGAGGGAGCACTTCTCTCATTCAGGACTCCACAATTAGTTGGATTTGCAGATGTATCCAAGAAGGCATTGTATGACGTCTGTGTGAAAGTCCTTCACAGAATCTCACTTGGATGGCTTGAAGGAGTCGAGGTGGTTGGATTTGTTGGCACCAGGCTCTTCTCCACAAGACAGTTGGAGATCCCTGTACAAGCCTCCAATTGAGAAGCACATGGGGGATCTGCAGTGCAGGATTGAACATGGGGCCGTGACCACTAACAGACACGTGGCGCATATTGACCCCACTATAGTGAGTGAGTGTCCTTTCTTTTGGTGTCTACGTCTTTGGCCCAAAAGATGTTGCTGCTCATAGAGATAAGCTGTGTTTATTAAACTTTCTGGTAGCTCAGGATATGCTTACTGTCTGGCTTTCAAGGAAGAATAAAATTGAGGGGAGTGGCACGCTGGACCCTGAACTAATGCTGAGAGCTGCAGTAGGGATTAGGCTTAGAATTGAACAAACTTATTTTATGATGACTCATAACCTGCCTGCCTTTCTTCAAGTGTGGGGATAGCGTGGGGTTTTATGTGAACTTGATGAGGAGGGGGGGCTGATTTTGTCCTTCTGAAATCCATTAGTATTTTGTTTTTCCTTTTCTTTCTTTGTTCCCCCTGTTTTAAGGGAGCTGAGACCATGTGTATGTGGCTGGAATATGATGACAGGACAGTGTAGAGTATTAAATAAAGTGGGTTTACAAGTCAAGTCTCTCTCTCTCCCTCTCTCTCTCTTTCTTTCTCTCTTTTCTCTCTCTTTTCTCTCTCTTTCCCTCTCTCTCTCCCCTTCTCTCTCTCTCTCTCTCTCTCTCTCTCTCTCTCTCTCTCTCTCTCTCTCTCTCTCTCTCTCTCTCTCCCTGTGTTTCCAGTGGCACCAAATCAAAGTGCATGAGTGATCTGTTCAGCCTGTTAATGATTGATGTGTGTGCATGAGCCTGAGTAAATGAGTGAATGAGTGAGTGAGTGAATGAGTGAGTGAGTGAGTGAGCGAGTGAGTGAGTGAGCGAGTGAGTGAGTGAGTGACTGAGTATCCGCTGTGAATGACGTACCATCAACACATCCACAACACAGAGAGATGCTTCTGTCAATTTCTTCATCCTTTCATCCTCTCTCTCTTTCCCATCTCTCATCTTTAAGCTACCACTCTCTCACTCCAGTTCCCAGATCATCATTTTTTTCTTCTGCATGTCTTTATTCCCTCTCTTCTCACAGAACCCTCTCTTTCTCTTTTCACTCTCTCTACTGTTTCTTTTTTCCTTTTCTCTCTCTCTCTTTGTCTCTCAACTCTCTCTCTTTCCATCTCTCTCTCCCTTTTGACTGAGGGCTGAGGGTCAGTCACTCTTTCTCCCCTTCCCTCTGTCTCTTCTTTTTCTCTCTCTATTATTCTTTTTCTCTTTGTCTCTTTTCTCTTTCTCTCAATCTCTCCCTCTTTCTTTCTCTCATTTCTCTCGTTTTTCTCTTTCTCTTTTCACTCCTTCTCTTTCCTCTCTCATTCTACCTGTTTTTCTCTCTCCCTCTCCTTATTTCTCTCTCTCTCTCCTTCACTCTCCCACTCTCACTTTCCCTTTTTCTCTCTCTCTCTCTCTCTCACTCTCTCTTTCTATCTCTCTCTCTCTCTCTCTCTCTCTCTCTCTCTGTGAAGCTCTGTGTGTTGAATCTACAGCTGGCTGTTGTTTTGCATCCCAGAAAAGTCTGAGCTGCTGAGCCATCGTCACTGACTCACGCTCAGCCCTCAGTCCATCACTGTGCTGCCACCATCTGTTACAGCAGAAAGACTGCCTGTGTCTGTGTGTGTGTGTGCGTGTGTGTGTGTGTGTGTGTGTGTGTGTGTGTGTGTGTGTGTTTCTTCACACTTTCTGCGTAAGTCAGTGATAGTGACAGTGGAAGTGTACCTGTAAAAGCGTCCCACCTGCTCTTCACCCTTTCACAATGTATGTCTTTAGCACTAGGATCAGTGTTACACAGAGAGGTGGGCTAATGTGATTTTATCACAGGACGTCTGTAATGTTTATGATCAATTCACCTAGGATTAGAAATCTCTGTATGAATTACAATTACTATAATTAATGTAGTACTAATGTAGTAATGGAACTTTATTACCTATTTGGTTTTTTGCTTTTAATCTGTTTTTAATCATGTTCTAATCATGTCGTACTTTTAATTTGAATCATCTTTATATTCTCATAGAATTGTGAAGCACTTTGAATGACCGTTGTGTCTGAAAGTTACTACACTATATGGCCAAAAGTATGTGGACACCTCTATATCACCCTCAAACGAGCTTCTTAAACATCTCATTCCAGAACCATGAAGATTAATATGTAGTTGTCCCAACCCCTGCCCCTGCCCCCTGCGGCTATAACAGCCTCCCTTCTTCTCAGAAGGCTTTCCACAACATTATGGAGTGTGTCTGTTGGAATTTGTGGCCGTTCAGTTAAAAGAGCATTTGTGAGGTCAGACACTGATGTTGGACGAGAGGGTCGACATTCCAATTTATCCTAAAGGTGTTCAGTGGGGATGAGGTCATGGCTTTGTGCAGGCCCCTGGAGTTCCTCCATGCCAAACTCATCAAATCTAAATGCCTTTATGGAGCTCGCTTTATGCACAGGGGCTCAGTCATGCTGGAACAGGAACAGGTCTTCCCCACACTACTGTCACAAAGCTGGAACTAAGGGGCCCAAACCCTGAAAAACGGCCCAGATCATTATCCCTCCTCAACCAAATAATGCATTCTGATAGATTGTATTCTCCTGACCTCTGGCAAACCTAGATTTGTCCATCAGAGTGCCAGATAGTGAAGCACGAGTCTAGTGGTGGTCATCTTTTACACAACTCACCCCTGTCACTTGTATAATACATTATGATCTTTGGCTTATGCGCAGCTGCTTGGCCATGGAAACCCATTTCATTAAGCTCCCAATGCACTTTTACTGATGTTGCTTCCAGAGGCAGTTTGGAGCTCTGTAGTGAGTGATGCAACTAAAGATAAACACTTCAGCACTCAGTGGCCCCACTCTGTGAGCTTGCGTGGTCTGCTGCTATATCATATATGTTTTATAATATCATAGGTGTTTTTTTTTGCCTTTTTGCCACAGGGATTATTCCTGCCTGCCACAATGGCGCACAGTGGTTCCCAAGCTAGCACATTCAACCAGTGCAGCTAAACAGCAGCATTTAATGAACAATCTCATCTATGCAAGGAAAAAGTATGTGGTATTAGTGTGGGAAATCACAGGCTGCATTACAGGAACTTCCTATCTTGTCTTAACTTGACATCTGGCAGGTCAATATAAGATTTCTCACAAATTCTTATTACTAAAAAAGGAAATCTATCATGATTTAGGAATCTTATCTTGCAGCATCTTATCTCAAGTTAAGAAATTGTAACTCACTTGATCGAAGTCGACGATCAACTGTCATGTCGGTTGCCTAGCAACCGATCATACGTAAACGTGTACTTAAAGTGATCAAACTAATTATCCAGGCAGCTAGCTACATTACTCATGTAAAAAGGTCAAACAAAAATAAAGCAGCTAAACTGAACTAAGCTGAAAGTTATTCAAATTGTGTCAGTGCTTGGTGCTGTTTATCAGAGTCGCTGCTCCACAGTTTCAGTTTCATTTCCCAAACGCTTTAGCCAAGCGCGCTGACGTTATTCCTTCTAATAAAGACACACAGGTTCAGCTCTGTCTCCTCATTATTCACCACCATCGCTGTATTTTATCTAAAGAGTTTTCATCAAAGATTAACTCACGAATTTAACTCACGATTTAGGAGATTTAGTCTAGTTAGGAATTGTCTGTTAAACTGTTTTCTTATCTGGAGTTAATGGACAAGATTAGGAATGTAAGAGCTGTTATAACATCTGTCCTAAATTCAGTCCTAACTCAAGTCGTCATGGTGACTAAGCAATAAGATTTCAGACTTAAGATGGTTCTGTATTACAGCCCCACATCAGCTAACACTCAGTTATGTTCACATTTGAGAATACAAGTGTTTTTTTCTTTTATATTGGTAGTGAGTTTTTCACCGTTACTAGGGGCTGTTACTACGGTAACCCAGATAACCATCACTGGGTACAGTCCTTGTCTTAGTGGTTTGCTGTGTTTTTTCTTTTTTCTGAGCATAACTGTGTATCTATATGCAAACAAATCAGTAAAAAATATATATGTTAATAATAACGACACAACATAGCCAGGCTCTGCAACACCACCACATATTAGAAAATGAGAGTTAATGACGGCGTCTTCAGTCTGTGTGTGTGTTGAACATGAATGTGTGAGTGCTCTGCTGATTTGAATATGCTCTAATCACTGTTGCGTGGACTGAAAGTGAGTCAGCAGCAGCTCTCATTTTCGCCTGTTTACTGCCAAAACATCTACACGGGATGGTTTAGCACACATTAGTACACACTGCAGCTTCCACATCTGCTCCTCCAGTAATGCCACAGCAACACAACTGGCTTTAAATGAAGTCGAGAGATTTAACCACCATTTAACCGCAACCTGCCACAATAATATCCAGCTTACTGATTAAAGGGGATCATTTTGTAAACGGAAGATTCACAATCAAAAACACACCTTGAGCTTGAGGCAGCGTGTAAGTCAAGTCTATTTTATTTGGGCCTTTCCAGAAATCTCAGTCCAAGGTCCATGATGGGGTCAGGGCAGAGGTAGCAGGGTTGACGAGGGACAATCCATAATTCAAAAGCAAGCAGGCAAGAATCACAACAAATAGAAAGAATTATACGCTAATATAACAAGACACAGGTGCAAATGATGATGAAGGGGCTGGGCTAAGATGACAGAAGGGGTCAAATAGGTACAGGGTTGTGAGTGGGCTTGGGCTGCACACCGATCAGACATAACATTATGACCACCTCCTTGTTTCTACGCTCATTGTCCATTTTATCAGCTCCACTTACTGTATAGAAGCACTTTGTATCTGTTTCTCTGATACTTTATTAGCCCCCTTTACCCTGTTCTTCAATGGTCAGGACCCCATAGACCCTCACAGAGCAGGTACTATTTGGGTGGTGGATCATTCTCAGCACTGCAGTGACACTGACGTAGTGGTGGTGTTTTATATGTTGTGCTGGTCTGAGTGGATCAGATGTAGCAGTGCTGCTGGAGTTTTTTCCACTCACTGTCCACTCTATTAGACATTCCTATCTTGTCAGTCCACCTTGTAGATGTATGCGTCTTTAAGTACTTCTAAATAGTTTTAGACAGTTTTACACTATTTACATTTGGCATTTTACGTATTTCTGTTGTTGGAAAAAAACCTTGTATCTCCATTTTTCACATTTTTCAGTTTTTGGCATAATTTGAAAATATCTGTTATCCTTTAAATTATATGTAAATTTCATGATGAATGGACTAAAACAAATTATCCAAATGACCTGGACAAAATTCTGGTTCCACTGAAAAGTAAAGTTACATTAAAAGTATAGTTTTTTTCCTTCTCCTGTAAAGGGAGGAATTTGGAGATACGAGGCTTTCTTCTGACAACAGTGATATGATCGCTCCTCTCTGACATTCATTTTATCTGTTTTTCCTTCTTTCTCTTTTTTCCAGGCGATCCAGTTTAGTGATTACGACCAAGCTCTACTGGGGAGGAAAGTAAGTGAAGGACTCTCTACGATCACTTATAGCAAATCAATTCTGTTTAACGCTGCAGTGGGACAGTCTACCCTGGATGAGTGCTGGCCTGGCCTTGCTGTGTTATTTTGAAGTAGAGGCTGAGCTCATAAGTGTCTTCTAATGGCACAGACCAGTAATCTGTTTGCTAATTATACTTAATCAGTTGAAGCCAGTAGAGTTTACTGAGAGGGCAGTTAAAGATGATTTTAAGGCCTAGAATGGCTGCTGTTGTTTTTGTTGTGCTAAAAAAGAACCTGAGACTTGCAGTAGTTCCTGACAGGGGTTTTAATCAGAGCACTGCCAGCTTTCTGACACCTCTGAAACATGGTCCACTGATTAGTTTGCAAATCACATGCAGCATTATTATGCAGCATAATTTGAAGAGTATTCAGTAATTCAAAAATAGTGGTTATTCAGACTAACCCGCAGCCATGTCTGCGAAGGTTTTCAGTCATTCCACGTCATTGAATTGTGAAATAACAGTAAGCTCTCTCTCTTTCAGTAGACTGAATAAGCGTAATAGCCATCTAGTAGGTACTACAGTACCGTCCTAACATGCTTAACCCTGCAGTTCCCCACCAATTCACAGCCTCTAGCGTTCCAAAACCATCATATTAACCTCACAATTGAAATCCGTGGCATCACGTGAAGTAAACGACATCACATGTAAACTTTATGGTATCACATAAAATTAATGGAATCACATGAAAGTAATGGCATCACATGTGAAGTTAATGATGTCACGTGAGGTTTATGGCATCACAGGAAGTAAATGGTATCACCTGAAAGTTGTGGAGTCACCTGTGAAGTTAATGATGTCACATGTGAGGTTTATAGTATCACATGTGAAGATAATGACATCACCTGTGAAGTTTATGGCATCACATGAAATTAATGGAATCACATGAAGGTTATGGCATCACATGTGAAGATAATGACATCATGTGAAATTAATAGTATCACATGAAAGTTATGGCATTATCTGTGAAGTTTATGGCATCACATGTGAATTTATGGCATCATATGTCAAGTTTATGGCATCACATGAATTAAATGGCATCACGAGTGAAGTTTATGCCGTCACGTTGGGTTAACTGCATCACATGTGAAGCTAATGGCATTACATGAAGTTTATAACATCACATCACACTGATTACACAGTTGTTACATTTATTATGGAGACAAATGATACATGGTAAAATGATCTTCTTTCTCAGGAAAAGTGAAATCACTATGTTAATATTATTTTTATTTTTCAAAGGCTTAATATATACAGGACACATTAAAAACTCAAATATATATTAACCATAGATGGATGTATGGATAAAAAGACACATATAGATACAGAAAAAAGAACCTTGCATTTTACACATTAAAATTCCAGACTTATTACAAACCAAAGCTTGTTATTCCGTAACTACTGGCTTAGCTTTTCCTAATAAAACAATGGGCCCACCATTGGATCCTGGCCATTTAAGGGGTTAAACATGCAAATGTAAGTAACACATCGCAGAAACTTTCTATATCAAAACAATACAGTCAAATGGGTTCCACGCAGCTTTGACTTTTTTATTTCTTTTTGTAACTGTCAAGTTGCACAGAAATGAAGTTGCATGCAGTTCACAACATGCAACTATTTGCATGAAAAGTTTATGTAAATCAGGCCCTATGATATTACATACATTAGGTTTATGACGTGAGTTTTAGGAAATCACAGCTTTGTGTCAACTACAGAGGTTTTGAGAATGTTAGATAAGATAAGATAAGATAAGATAAGATAAGATAAGATAAGATAAGATAAGATAAGATAAGATAAGATTAGATAATCCTTTATTAGTCCCAAAGCGGGGAAATTCAGAGTATTACAGCAGCAGAGTAATAGGAGTAAGGCACTCAGTAATAGAAACGGGAAAACAGTATAAACAGTATAAACATTATAAATAATAAAATTAAAGTTAAATCTCTAGACTATTACAACAAAATAAGAATAAGAATTAAAAAACAGTTGCAAAAGATCTGTATTGCACTTACAAACATATTGCACAATGAAAAATATTTACATTCTGAATGTGTGTATATTGTATGTGTGTATGCTCTACTGGGAGCAGTGCTGGTTGAACAGTCTCACAGCACCAGGAAGGAAGGACCTGCGATAGCGTTCCTTCACACACTGAAGGAACTGCCCAGTGCTGCCAGAGTCTCATGCATGGGGTGGGAGTCGTTCTCCAGCATGGATGCTAGCTTGTTTAGCATCCTCCTTTCTCCCACCGCCTTCACTGGGTCTAGAGGAGTTCCCAGGACCGAGCCAGCCCTCCTGATCAGTTTGTCCAGTTTCTTCCTGTCTGCAGTGGAGATGCTGCCGCCCCAGCAGACCACTCCATGGAAGATGGCTGATACCACCACTGTGTCAAAAAAGGTCCTCAGGAGTGGCCCCTGCACTCCAAACGATCTCCTGAGCAGGTAGAGTCTGCTCTGTCCCTTCCTGTAAAGTGCAGCTGTGTTGTCTGACCAGTCCAGTTTACAGTTAAGGTGCACACCCAGGTACCTATAGGAGTCCACTCTTTCAATGTCCGTTCCCTGGATGTTCACTGCTGGAGGGGGATGTGTGCGCCTGCGGAAATTCACCACCAGTTCTTTGGTCTTCCCTGCATTGATCTGTAGGTGATTCCGCAGACACCAGTCCACAAAGCCCTGAATCTGTACTCTGTACTCTCCGTCGTCCTCATTTGTGATGTGGCCGACGATCGCTGAGTCATCAGAGAACTTCTGTAGATGGCAATTTGGTGAGTTGTACATGAAGTCTGCGGTGTACAGGGTGAAGAGGAATGGTGCTTAAACCATTCCCTGCAGGGTCCCTGTGTTACAGACCACCATGTCGGACACACAGTCCCTTGTCCTCACATACTGTGGACAGTTGGTGAGGTAGTCCAGGATCCAGTGCATTATGTGATGGTCCACCCCTGCCTGTTCCAGCTTGTCCTTCAGGAGCCCAGGCTGTATGAAAGCACTGGCGAAATCAAAGAACATGATTCTCACAGTGTACCCAGGCTTCTCCAGGTGAGAAAGAGCTCCATGCAGCAGGTGGATGATGGTGTCATACACCCCGATGCCAGGCTGGTAGGCAAACTGAAGTGGGTCCATAGATGAGCTCACCATAGGGTGGAGTTGTCTAAGGACCAGCCTCTCCAGTGTCTTCATCAGGTGTGATATCAGTGCCACCGGCCTGTAGCTGCTTAGGTCCTTTGGGTGCTGCGTTTTCGGCAATGGCACCATACAAGATGCTTTCCACAGTTGTGGTACTCTCCCCAGCTTCAGGCTTGTATTGAGAATGTGGTCCACTATCCCACACAGCTGATCTGCGCAGGACTTGAGGAGCCTGGCACTGATGCCATCCGGCCCTGTAGCCTTCCTCGCCTTGATCTTCCTGAGCTCATTTCTCACCTGGGCCATTGTGAAGGTCAGACTGGAGCAGGGGGTGGTGCTGAGTGTTGGAATGTGTGAACTGAGGGTTACGGCAACCAGCAGAAGAAGAAGAACCCATTTCAACTGACAAAGGCCCTCAGTTAGTAAAGCATTTCCAAAGTCATATACACTATATTGCCAAATGTATTCACTTATTCACAAAAAATTCATAAAAAAACTTATTCTTAAAACCAAACCCCTAGGCCTGCAGACTGCTTCTACAAGCATCAGTGAAAGAATGAGTCACTCTCAGGAGCTCAGTGAATTCCAGCGTGGTACCATGATAGGATACCAACTGTGCAACAACTCCAGTCTTCAAATTTCCTCGCTACTAAATATTCCATAGTCAACTGTTAGTGGTATTATAACAAAGTGTAAGTGATTGGGACAAAGCGTCGAATGCAGTGGTGTAAAGCGCCGCCACTGGACTCTAGAGCAGTGGAGATGTGTTCTCTGGAGTGATGAATCACGCTTCTTTGTCTGGCAATCTGACAGATGAGTCTGGGTGAACGGTACTTGTCTGACTGCATTGTGCCCAGTGTAAAGTTTGGTGGAGGGGGGATCATGGTGTGGGGTTGTTTTTCAGGAGTTGGGCTCGGCCCCTTAGTTCCAGTGAAAGGAACTCTTAAAGCTTCAGCACCAAGAGATTTTGGACAATTTCATGCTACCAACTGCGTGGGAACAGTTTGGGGACGGCCCCTTCCTGTTCCAACATGACTGCGCACCAGTGCACAAAGCAGGTCCATAAAGACACGGATGGGCGACTTTGTTGTGGAAGAACTTGACTGGCCTGCACAGAATCCTGACCTCAACCCCATAGAACACCTTTGGGATGAATTGGAGCAGAGATGTCTTGTCCAACATCAGTGTCTGACCTCACAAATGCGCTTCTGGAAGAATGGTCAAAAATTCTGTTTTGTACGTGTATGGATGATGAGGTTTGACTCTGTAATCCCAAACTTTAAATCTAAGAGGGTCTTAGACAGAAATTGCCAAAGGATGTGGTGCATAATGTCTATATAAGATTGCATCATACATAATTGGGTGGTTTAGAGAATAGTTTGGCTTCTTTATTCTTAGATTAATTTGGTTTTGTGGCCTGTAGGTAAATCTCAGCCCACACATCTATTTCTTTATCCAAAGCCTGTTGCGTGTTCTTAAGCTAACAATAAGAAATCACTTTTCAATCCCCACCACTGAGTAATTACAGAACGCCACTCATGGCAATGTTTGACGCTCTGTCTTTGTAAGCTCGGTTGTAGATCCTCCTCTAATTCTCCTCTAATTCTACTCTGTTGTAGATTCTTCCTCTTAAATGACAATTTAACAGAACAAAATCAAACAGTTTTACATAGGGAAGGGCAAATGCAGTCAATCAGCCAAGATACGTTTACAGCAATGGAAGTGTAGCAAGCAATAGAAGCTTATAAATGTCAGTTTAGCATCAATGGTGCATGCCTCGAATCTGGGCTGGCAAGTAATCGCAAATAAACTTACTTATAAAGTTTGTGACACTTTAAGACAAACTGATATCTATTAAAATGGACTAAAATCCAGCTGTGACCAGATGCATAGGCAAGGGGTGGCCTGCGGTGGCCAGTGCCTTCCTGGAAAGAAGTATGATTTATGACATCACTGGTCATCCCAGTAATAGAAAGTTAGACAGTTAGCCATCATCAGTCAGGCCGGCTTTAACAAAGCGTCAGTTATGCTTTATTTTGATAATCAGCAAACAGGTGACTGTATTTGCAATGAGTCACATCAGCAGTGCTGCACTGTGAGCTAAATTATGAAGTAATAAAATAATCCTCCTTCACAGTAAAATAAAGCTCTGCTGGTCATTCAACACAGTTTTTGAAAAAAGGGGTTTTAACTGCTGGAGTTAATGTAGAACTGTTGATTCACAATTTAATACTGAAGGTTGGTGCACAGACTACTGGTCACCATAGCAACACAGACACGAATCTTGCCTAGCTAACGAAAACATCAATAATTTAGAGACGAATGGTCTTATCTGTGTTTCTAATGACTCCAGCTGGTTTTCGGATACATTTAATCTGCAAGAAGGAACTGTTAACCACTGAAAAGTCACAGAGCGGAAGCTTCTTGTTTGAATTTTCCTGTTCCACCTTAAATGGTGCAGCAGGTGCATTCTGGAGCCTCAGGCACCATTTTAAGGGGGAATGGGAAAATTAGATAAAGAAGCTGGCGAATGAGAGGCTGATTTCAACCTAGTAGCCTTGAAATCGAACATTAAGAGACATTTTACAGGAAAACATTCTACTATAGAGAAAAAGTTTTCTGCCTGAGATGCAAGAAAAGTGATTATAGTTGAGCAAAAGCTTAAAGCAGAGCAAAATAATGAAGAAGGCGCACGTCAAGCATACATTCCTCACTTTCCAATATTTCTTACCCTAATAACTGCAACAGATTTACTGCCACTGCCGTTCTCACTGCAGGTTTGTTTTGAGAAGTTTGATGATTTATTGTGAACAGCTGGGAGGCATGCCAATCATAATTCTATTGAATTTTTATTTAACTGCAATGGGCTGAAAAGACAATTAGGCAATTTTTTTTTCACTAAATTATCGCTCCTGTTTCCAGACAGCGACCCTGCAATGGAAATTAGGGACGGGGTAAAGTGTCGGTCATTGAGACCTGACAAGGCCGTATTTACAGCCTTCTTTCTGTGTGCGTGCTCTGCGCAATCAATCAGACACGCTTCACTCAGCTTCACTGCCGAAGTGAGATTTTTCTAAATACAGACATCAATGCAAAGTTCTTACCACGGGGTTCATTAAGAACCAGTCCCCCCACTGCTCATCACAGCGATGGCTCAGCAGCGTTCTCTTATTAGTATGGCCTGTAGAGGGCTTGAGATGGTCCCCTGCTCACTCCGTGAGGAAAGGCCCAGCTGGGAGGGATGATAAGGTTAAAGAAAGAGGAGGGTTTCTTTTCCTCATTTCCCTCAGAACGCTGTCTCATGAATAATAATCAGCATGTTGGTATGCAGTCACAGTGCAGGGATTTGGGTAATGGGAAAGGAATGAATGATCTGCAGCCTGAAGGAGGAATCCTCAAGGGCAGACAGCCAGACAGGTGAACAGACAGATAGATAAACAAGTACATATGCAGGCAAACAGAAAGATAAGCACGTGCACACACAGACGCCTAGGGCCAGATGCATAAAACACCTGTACATTTACCATGGCAGTATGTGCCAGGGACCCATCCCTGGGGACCAACGCAAGGTGGCAGGAAGGCAGTGCTCAAACCTTACGTGCTGACAACATCCTCGAAAGGACATAAGCTGCAAGAAGTAGTAGAAGAGTAGCGTGGGATGGCACACAAGTCCTGAGCACTGCCAACTGGGCACCACCTCTGGCCCCACAGCGAGGCCTCCAGGATCTATTAAAGCAGCTTCATTGCAGGACCAGCGGCAGTGCTCAGGAGGTGGGGCTCAGGACTCAGAGGTCGTCCCACCAGCCCTTACGGGTATCGTCCTCCCCCTACTGTCATCTGTGCTCGGGGTTCAGGCTCTGCCTTCCTGCCAACTCTCGTGGCTGTCATTGGAGCCCAGGGGGTGAGTGCTTGACATGCGGTACTATATTTGCTCATTGCTGTCAAATTCCTGCAGGTGGAAAATGCATTTAATTTGTAATCCAAAGAAGTGAAGAGTAATTTGACATGTTGAGATTCTAATTGCATGCTGATTGATTTAATTCCGTTTTCCCTTTTAATCCTATCTTTTTTTGTATAATCTATTCAGAATTTACCAGGAACTTTTACACGTTAACATGAAGTTTTACTAGTGAGAATTACTAATTTTCACTAGTCAATAAATAATATTTACTTTTTATTTTAATGTGCAAAACAAATTCCTTATATCAAGAATGAAATATTTACTAGTAGAAATTTCATTTTTACATGTGTAGACTGAATTCCTGAGAAACAAATAAGACATAAAAGCTAAAACCATGTGCCATAGTAATCAGAATTTCAGTGTGTCAACTTAACTTTTAACTGTTATAAAAATGAACAGGTTATACTGTGACGGAGCTGCCCTCCACCACAATATAGATATGCAAAGACTTTCTATGTAATGGGGACATTTCATATTCAAACATACAGACACATGCTGTTTTTAAATAGCCTTTATTAACTGATAGTGTTTATGCTGGAAAGCTGAAGTTGAATGGTGAACAAGAGCAAACCTGCAGGGAAAAAAAACCTCAATGTTGAATAGGAATTGTTTTCTGAAGAGTTAATGTCGCTTGTTTTAGCTATATAACTAAACAGTTTAAGCACTCTTATATTTCTGAATACTTGGGGAAGTGTTTAAGAAAGGTTTATTGAGTAAATAAAAGAAATAAGAGGGTAAAAGTACTTACCTGTGTATAGATTCCAGAGGAATCCCGGGCCCGTGACATCACATAATTTCCTGCTTAGCTCTATAAAAGCCCTAGAGGGCGCAGAGTGAGCTAGTCTAGTGAAGAAGTTAATGAAATGTAGTTGGAGCCCAAAAAAAGGCTAAAATTGAATAATAGTGATTGAATAATAGACTAAACATACTAAGTTGTATATATTTGTAAATATTTTCTTCTTCCTTTTTTGCACTGGATAAATTGCATTTTTTTCCCCAGTTTTCTTCATTGAGATTCAATAAACACCCATTTTAGCACCCTAACCGTAAACATACCCATGTGTCTCTTCCACCGGACTATCACATACACTTTAATTCATCTTACTTACATGCTAAAATAGAATTCCTACAATTAAAATTTCAATTTTACAGTGTTATAGTTCCATTTTATACATATTTTTTTAATTAGTAAAAACATTTCTGAGAATTTTGGCTTTCTTTGTAGCTTTGTTTTCATTAGTTTCATTGTAGCCAACCACAGCTTCACCTGGCACAGCTTTCAATATGCATGAGCTCTTTTACAAGTTGATTTTGATTGGCTCTTGCTTGAAACACCAGTGAAAACACTACATCATTAAAAGACTCCAGCACTCTAATTACTGCCACAGTGACTTTATTAATAGGTCCTATTTACCAGGATGCATATTTTACATGGTGTAGCACTGTTACCACCAAGTTTAACCACAGATGGTTAAACAGACTCGCAGATAAACACAAAGACATGCAGACACATTAGACCGCTTGACACTTGGCATTCAAATCTAGATGTGGTCCGTACATTTATTTAATAGACAAGTAATTCCACATTTATAATCAGAATGTGTTTGGATCCAGCTATCCTGATCCCAAGGTAGCATGGCCAGCAAAATTTGCTGGTATTGATTCGCTTGTATAAGTTGTTTTAACAAATTTCTGGTTTTGAAAGTTTTATGTATTTATGTATTAATTTTGTTGACAACTGATACTGCTGATAAGCTCATTTGTGTTGAATCAGAGCATATAGATCACCTGACTGCAGTGTAATATATCAACAAGTTGCAGTCAAAAACACATTATTTGGCCAAAAGTATATGGACACCCTCCTGATGATTGAATTCACGTGTTTCAGCCACAGCCACTGATAGCAGGTGTATAAAATCAAGCACATAGCAATCTCCGTGGACAAATTTTAGCAGTAGAATAGATTGTATTGAAGAGCTTAGCAACTTTAAACATGCCACAAGTCAGTATGCGGGATGTCTGCCCTGCTAGATCTGTCCTGGTCAACTGTACGTGCTATTACTGTGAAATGGGAGCATCTAGGAGCAACAACAGTGTCACGATTGGCCCCTCCCACTCCTCCATGTGCTTTTGTTTACCGTTTAGTCCTGTCATGTGCTTTTTGTTTTCTTTGAGTTCTTCCTGGTCCTGCCCCCTTCCTGGACCGTCTTGACCCTGATTTTGGGTTTGCCCCCAATAAATCTCGCTTCTCTACACATATGCGTCTGCCTCATCATCACCCCCCAACATTATAAACAGCTTCATCTGGAGGCAATACCAACTCAAGAACTGCACATCAGGAGCTGCATGAAATGGGTTTCCATGGTCAAGTAACTGCACACAAGCCTAAGATTGCAGTGTGCAAGCATCGGCTGGAGTGGTTTAAAGCAGACCACCACTGGAGCAGTGGAAATGTGTCCTCTGTAGTGATAAATCATGCTTCACTGTCTGGCAGTCTGATGGATGAATCTGAGATTGATGCATGCCAGGAGAACGCTACCTAACGGAATGCAGGGTGCCAAGAGAAAAGTATTTGAGTAAAGTGGTTGGGGAGGGATAATAGGCTGGGGCTGTTGGCAGAGTTTCAGCCACTTAGTTCCAGTGAAGGGAAATCACAATGCTACAGCTTACAGAGACATTTTACACTGTAAAAAAAATCCTTAAAATTACAGAAAATGTACTGGCAGTTTATTTATGTCCTACAATTTATGTGCCAAGAGAAAAGTATTTGAGTAAAGTGGTTGGGGAGGGATAATAGGCTGGGGCTGTTGGCAGAGTTTCAGCCACTTAGTTCCAGTGAAGGGAAATCACAATGCTACAGCTTACAGAGACATTTTACACTGTAAAAAAAATCCTTAAAATTACAGAAAATGTACTGGCAGTTTATTTATGTCCTACAAGCTCATATTGGTGTGATAGCCAAGTGTCCACATACTTGGCCATCTAATATTAAAGACATGTCCAGCCTGTCATTTTTGGGCTTAGGTTCTAGAGGGTTAATATCAAGTTTAAACAGGGCCATAAACGAGTAGGCAGACAAACAGATAACATGCACATGCAGACGGACAGACGCATATGCAGACAGCTAAACAGATTGACCAACAGACAGGACAGATGGGAGCTGGGTACAAAGTTTGCTTCAAGCTTATTTTGCATGTGTGTGTGTGTCTTTACAGAGCTGAAACTGAGAGGGGCCTTTCCAGAAAACATATAATAGAAGGTAAAGTATGATTTTGTCCCTCTAGAACACTCACACACACACACACACACACACACACTTATGGCTTTGCATTCCTGTAGGACTCCCAAGACATAATCTTGAAGCAGTAGTTTGCCCTAGGCTTTGTATTTGAACCATGGTGGATTAATCTTTGAGTCAGATAATCTAAAAAGAAAGCATTATAAATAGATATTCACAGCATATTATTTATCCCTGAATGGTGTATTGTTTCTGAAATATATTAAATATTAAATCAAGCAGGCATAACATTATGACCACCTCCTTTTTTCTACACTCGTTGTCCACTTTATCAGCTCCACTTACTATATAGCTGCACTTTGTAGTTCTACAGTTACAGACTGTAGTCCATCTGTTTCTCTGATACTTTATTAGCCCCCTTTTACCCTGTTCTTCAGTGGTCAGGACCCCCATGCACTCTCACAGAGCAGGTACTATTTGGGTGGTGGATCATTCTCAGCACCGCAGTAACACTGATGTGGCGGTGGTGTGTTAGTGTGTGTTGTGCTGGTCTGAGTGGATCAGACACAGCAATGATGCTGGAGTTTATAAACACCTCAGTGTCACTGCTGGACTGAGAATAGTCCACCAACCAAAAGTATCCAGCCAACAGCTTCCCGTGGGCAGCATCCTGTGACCACTGATGAAGGACTAGAGGATGACCAACACAAACTGTGCAGCAGCAGATGAGCTGTCATCTCTGACTTTACATCTACAAGGTGGACTGACAAGGTAGGAGTGTATAATACAGTGGACAGTGAGTGGACACAGTGTTTAAAAACTCCAGCAGTGCACAAAGTGCACCTATATAGTAGAACCCCAATTCCATGAAGTTGAGATGTTGTGTAAAACATAAGTAAAAACAGAATACGATGATCTGCAAATCCTTTTCAACCTATATTCAATTGAATACACTACAAAGACAAGATATTTAATGTTCAAACAGATAAAATTTATTGTTTTTTGCAAAAATTCACTCATTTTGAATTTGATTACTGCAACACGTTCCAAAGAAGTTGGGACAGGGGCAACAAAAGACTGGGAAAGTTGAGGAATGTGCAAAAAATGCCTTTTTGGAACTTTCCAAAGGTGAAAAGGTTCATTGGAAACAGGTGAGTGTCATGATTGGGTATAAAGGGAGCATCCCTGAAAGGTTCAGTCGTTCACAAGCAAGCAAGGATGGGCAAGGTTCACCACTTTGTAAAGAACTGGGTGAGCAAATAGTCCAACAGTTTAAGAACAACATTTCTCAATGTGCAGTTGCAAGGAATTTAGGGATTTCATCATCTACAGTCCATAATATCATCAACAGATTCAGAGAATCTGGAGAAATCTCTGCAAGTAAGCAGCAAGACAGAAAACCAACATTGAATGCCCGTGACCTTCGATCCCTCAGGTGGCTCTGCATTAAAAACCCACATCATTCTGTAACGGATATTCCCACATGGGCTCAGGAACACTTCAGAAAACCACTGTCAGTGAACTCAGTTCGTCGCTCCATCTACAAGTGCAAGTTAAAACTCTGCCATGCAAAGTGAAAGCCACATATCAACAACACCCAGAAACGCTGCCAACTTCTCTGGGTCCGAGCTCATCTGAGATGGACTGACGCCAAATGGAAAAGTGTCCTGTGGTCTGACGAGTCCACATTTCAAATTGTTTTTGGAAATCATGGATGTCGTGTCATCCGGGCCAAAGAGGAAAAGGACTGTCCAGATTGTTATCAGCGCAAAGTTCAAAAGCCATCATCTCTGATGGTGTGGGGGTATGTTAGTGCCCATGGCATGGGTAACTTGCACATCTGTGAAGGCTCCATTAATGCTGAAAGGTACATACAGGTTTTGGAGCAACATCTGCTGCCATCCAAGCAACATCTTTTTCAGGGACATCCCTGCTTATTTCAGCAAGACAACGCCAAGCCACATTCTGCACGTGTTACAACAGCGTGGCTTCGTAGTAAAAGAGTGCGGGTACTAGACTGGCCTGCCTGCAGTCCAGACCTGTCTCACATTGAAATGACCCCGGACTGCTGAGCAACTGAAGTTGTACATCTGAAAGAATGGGAAAGAATTCCACCTACAAAGCTTCAACAATTAGTGTCCTCAGTTCCCAAACGCTTATTGAGTGTTGTTAAAAGGAAAGGTGATGTAACACAGTGGTAAACACGCCCCTGTCCCAACTTCTTTGGAACGTGTTGCAGGCATCAAATTCAAAATGAGTGAATATTTGCAAAAAACAATAAAGTTTATCCGTTTGAACATTAAATATCTTGTCTTTGTAGTGTATTCAATTGAATACAGGTTGAAAAGGATTTGCAGATCATCATATTCTGTTTTTATTTATGTTTTACACAACGTCCCAACTTCATTGGAATTGGGGTTGTAAGTGGAGCTAATATAATGGACAGCGAGTGTAGAAACATGGAGGTGGTCATAATGTTATGCCTTATCAGAGTCAATCTTTATTTAAAGGAACTCATATTGGATTTTTTTAGGTCTTGTTCTTTATTAAATAAAGCCCAAATTGGACACTTCCATATGGTTTATTCACACACACACACACAAACACACACACACACACACACACACACACACAAACACACACATTTTCCAAGCCACTTCTCCCTCAGGGTTGCGGTTACTATGTGTTAAACGTCATTTGTTGTGACCTGTGCTAGAACATAACTGGAGATCTGTTATATGAAAATCTCTTACAGTTGAATTATTAATTGGAATAATGCACAGACACTTTAAGACCTCATAAATTAAAGCATTGAGCATAAATGAATCACTTAAATTCTATTTTTATAAGTGCATGGTAGCATGGTAGTCCTATGGGTTCTTAATAATGTCAGGTGCCATTAGCGCTAATGAGAGTTTAATAGGTCACTAAATATTTCAAAATGTGTTCTATATTCTAATTCTGGTTTTTGTCATCATTGATTAGAGGCTAAACATCACTAAACAAAATCATTTGCATCACAAATTCAATGTTTATCCATGATAACATTGAAAACTCTTTTCATTTGGTTGTTAAAATGTATAGGAACTTACCTAAAATGCTAAAACCGAGTAGATCTTTTCTTTCAAAATATCGGATGCAAATTGACTGAAAACTTGAGCACTTTTTAGCCTCCAACTTGTGAAGACTGAAACTCTAGAATATGGAACAGATCCTGAATTATTTTTGCAACTTTAGTTGGTTGAAATATACATGAAACACATGCACAGTGCACATGCACAGTGTAAAGTGCCCTGAAACCCATTTTAAACTTAGCCATAACAGTTGCACACATCTCAACTTAAAGCAAGATTCATGACACAGCCTATCAATATGGCAATAACACATCATGTGATCACGCCGAACGACATACTTTTAAACGAGAGGTTTCACCAGATCAGTAAACAAGTAAATAAAACAGAAGTAGTTTTTATCGGTTGCGAGTCAGTTTCCTGATCCATCCTGACAGACACGAGTTTCTCAGAGCTCACATTTCTGTTACCAGCTGTGTTAACTAGCTTCTTTAGCCTGCTGGTTTGTCATCTACATAATATAACTAGATTCCTTTTCTCCTCGTGTGATGCCCTGTAATTTCACACAGAACTGAAATTCAGATGTATAAACATAGAAGTTTGTAAACACCTGGAATAGTAGTAACTATATGGAATAGTGCATCAAAGAAATACCGGCTGTTAATTTGGCTAACTAGTGGAGTTATTGAATGTGTTGTGTGAAACTTCGATCTTAACTTTGTGTAACTGTTAATTTGCTTGTAAATTTTGTTGCATGCAACTAACATGCAACTAGTTGCATGAAGTAAGTTGCACGTAACCTGCAACATGCAACTAGCTGAATATTAAAAGTTAAAGCCAGCCTCAGAGCTTTAATGCAATAAACTCCAGAAGTCACGTGACACTATCTAGAAACTAAGGTAATCAAATGTTGACAATTATACACTAATAATCTGTGTGATTGATTCATGCTAATTCATGCATAACATGGTCTTAACAAAGTGTACATTATTATAACTAATAATACAACCCCATTTCCAAAAAAATTGGGACACTGTGCAGAATGTAAATAAAAATAGAATGCAATGATGTGCAACTCATTTAAACCATATTTTTTAAAGGTAAATACTACAAAGACGACATATCAAATGAATTGAAAAATATTTGCCCATTTTGAATTTGATGCCAACACGTTCAGCATTAATGGCGCCTTCACAGATGTGCACATCACCCATGACATATGCACTAATGCACCCCTATACCATCACGAATACTGCCTTATGAACTGTGTACTGATAACAAGCTATGTGGTCTTTAGCCCAGAGGACACAGTGTCCATGATTTCCATAAAAATTTTGATTCGTCGAACCACAGCACAATTTTCCACTTCCCCTCAGTCCATTTTAAATCAGCTCGGGCCCAGAGAAGGTGGCAGCATTTCTGGATCCTGTTTATATTTGGTTTCTTCTTTGCATTTTAGAATTTTAATTAGCATTTTTGGATGCAGAGACTAACTGTGTTCACTGACAGTGTTTTTCAGAAATGTTCCTGAGCCCATGCAGTAATTTCCACTACAGAATCATGTCTGTTTTTAATGCAGTGCAGTCTGAGAGCCCAAAGATCACAGCCAACAAATACTGTTTTTAGCCATGTCCTTTGCATACAACGATTTCTGCAGATTCTCTAAATCTTTTGATGTTATTATGCACCGTAGACGATGAAATGTTCTTTGCTCTTTTATGTAAACGTTATTCTTGAATTGTTGCACTATTTGCCCACTCAGTCTATCACAGAGTGGTGAACCCCTCCTCATCTTTACTCATGAAAGACTCATCCACTCTGAGATGTTTTTAGCCAGTCGTGTTACTGACCTGTTACCAAATAACCACCAAAATTCAAAATGGACATATATTTTTCAATAATAATAACATTTCTCAGTTACAACATGTGATTTTTTATCTTTTTACTATTTTCAATGAAATATAGGGTTTAAATGATTTGCACATCATTGCATTTTGTTTTTATTTACATTTTTGCGCAGCACCCCAGCTTTGGGAAATGGGGTTTTTAATGGTACTATTATTTTTTTTATTTTCATGAAACAAATCTGTGCAGATAATAATGCATATAGCTTAATCAATGGGTAGTGAATAAAACTAATCAAATTTAGGCTTTGTTGAAACTTAAGTCCTCAATGTTATGTGTTCCTTCAAAGTGTAATCCACAGCAGCCTATACTGTACAAGTTATTATTAAATAAAACTGAACAAGTATTAAATATGACAATCTCACTACACCTGTATGTTCATTAAACTGGTACTCTGTACCCTCAGTGCGGTGGGGCTGTAAGGGAGCTCAGCAGATGAGCACAGTTCAGCATATGTGCTGCTTTAGGGACTGAGGGCTGCTTTGACACACACACACACACACACACAGCCCTGGCCTAGATATCACAGAAAGAGAGAGAGAGAGAGAGAGACAGACAGACAGAGAGAGAGAGAGAGAGGGAGGATAAATGAGCGCTTGTGTTTGCCGGTCTTGCCACTGGCCTGCAGTTTGTTCTGTGTCAGTGTGAGTTAGACCTCAAAGGGCTGCTGTGCTTCTTCTCTCTGTTTCTAATGTCTCTCTCTCACTTTACTCTCTCTCTCTCTCTTATTCTCTCTCTCTCCTCCCCCTTGTTCTTTCACCATCTTTCTTTCTCTCTCTCTTCTCTTGTGTGTGATTTCGCTGTCCATCTGGTACGTGTCAGAGGAGCCTTGTTATGTCTTCACCACTGAGCTGAGTTCAAATGTCAGTCTGGTGGGGCCTTGAGGATCACACACACACACACACACACACACACACACACACACACACACACACACACACACACACACACACACACACAAACATTCACCAACTCTGTTCAAATGACATGTTTTTATTGATATTCTAAGTGAATTTAACAATGTTAACATATCATATACAGAGAACATAATGCTTTTTAGTAGCGTTTATTAACTGAGTTGAACGTATCGGGAGAAAACAGTAAGATATGGAAGAATGAAAGCTGCCTGTGTAAAAGATATGGCAACATTTGTATTATATTGTGGCATTGGCAGAAGGAAAAACAGCCATGATCTGCTGCAAGACGCGCTCTTTATTGAACACACCAACAGAGAGGGCCATATACAGAACACCAAACTCGAGGCAGGGTCACCCTGGTGACCTCCGCTCAGGCTGGTTTTTGTAAGGTTATAGTATTAGAGGAAGGTTCGTGCTAAGTATGCATCCAGTGCGTCATCCAGACATGATTTCAAGCCCGTCCAAAAAATCGTGAGCACAAAAATGATGAAAAACAGATTCAGTACTTTATAGTTCACAGTCTTCATTCCAGCAGTTGTTTTATAGCACATGCAAAGAGTTTAGAAACAAATATCTGAATATACTTTACACAGACTTTCACTCAAAAATCAACAAAATACATAATCAGACTGGTGGTGTTTTGAATATGACTGCATCTGGATTCCTTGGCACACTCAAGCATTCGTTCATTCAATTAACACAAATAAGCTACAACGTTTGAATATTACACTTTCAGTCAAAATGGCCATTAAGCACAAGCTATTCATACATCTTAGATTAGAAAAGGAGATTAGATACAAAATAATCCAACCGTAACCATATAAACAGGACTTAAAGCCTTCATCTTTGAGAGAAAATCGAGCTCCACTTATACTTCAGATCGGAAAACATCCACAGGTGTCTCTGTCTGTCCTTCCACTGTGAGAACTCTGCGCCGTGGGTCTGAAAGGATGTGTAGCTGCTCAGAAGCCTCACGGAGAAAAAAAAGACAAAAGACAAAAATGTAGAGGACATGCAGAGAAGCTGCTGGTGTTCTCAGAACAATGGTGCACCCCAGAGTTCACACCTTAAAATCACTGAATGTGTTTGGAATGACTTGCTTCGTGTGAGAAACAGGACGTGCAACCAACTTCTAAGACTGAACTTTGGACGTTTGGAAAAATAAGCAGATTTCTTTAAAAAACTGAACACAGGTCTCCTGAAAAGAATGGACGCTGAAATAAAGACGAAGAGTGGACACATTGAGTGTGTTTACATGCATGTGGCTTGCCCCAGCCCACCGGGCCCCGACGATGACGGCTGAGAGAGCCGGCAGAAAGGCGGGCCTGAGCACTCAGTGGCGACACATATCGGCGAGGACATCGGGGAGAGAGCTGCGAGTGTGGAGGGGGCGGAGCGCAAAGTCACGGGAATGACGGTGGGAGGAGGAGGAGGACGACGCTGGTGCCGACCAATAGAGGCACCAGAAGAGGCACCTGTTACACAGCAAGGCTGCTACGTTCGACCCAGGCGGCCAAGCTGCCAGCTGGGGGCGATAACAAGGCTCCGGTGCTCACGCTGCCTTTAATGAGAGCCAGCTGATTCTCATCTGGCAGGCAGCCTGAGCACGTTTAAAAAGAGCTGACAGGGAACAGAGTGGGAGAGGGAGGGGAGGCAGAAAAAAAAAGACTGAAAAGCTGAAAAGCTCAAGGACGAGACTGAAAAGTGGCCAGCTTAGTGCAGTGTTTGGTTTGGTTTGGTTTGGTTTGGTCTGGTTTGTGTGTACTTATTTGGGTTAATAAAGAGAATGGCTGCCACAATATTGAATCCGGCCTCCACCTTGAGCCTGGGGTATCACATGCCAAGCTACAATGCACTTGAGTAATCAGATAATGTGAAACTTCGGGTCTGCATGAGTCAGACAGTAATCAGATTTCTGCTTTACAACCAGCCAATAAACTCACAGAAGACGTGACGTAAACGTAATGTAAAACTCTTTTTTAAACCATCGCACCACTTTACCTGAAAAATGAACATACATCATTTAGAAGACAAAGAATATTTAAATCCTTCATCTCGTCAAGAAAGTGGTTGGTTTTAGCATCACTCCAAAAGTATTTTGCTGCATTTCGCGGCAACACTGCTTACTAATTTCCAGTACAGCAGTCTGTTGTCACACATGCGCAGACTGAGAAATACGAAAGAAATCAGAGTAAGAGTCCACATGCACTGAGAAATCTGATTACTGAGCTAAAATCCAGCCTCTTTATCAGATTTCTTCATTTAAAAGATTTCTAGATCAGAGTATGACCATTTCAATAATCAGTTAACTGCAGAAATCTGATTATGATTGGATTATTAAGTGCATGTAAAAGCACTTAGTGAATACTGAAATTGATATTTAGTTATTGAGGTTATGTACACATACTTAGTTGTCATTTGACTGGAAATAAATGAAAGGTGGTCTGAAATGAAAGGTGCATATCACTACTTACACACACCTTAGCCTGTATTAAAGCACAGAAGCCAGTTACAAAATAAACATTGTCTTTATTTTTTTATAAATTTACAGTCATGTTCTTGGGTTGGACCATTCCGTTTTTCTTACTGGAGCCCATTAGACCTTAGTTAAGACCACTGATTATACTAAGAATGGATGAGTCTTATAGATCTTATATTAGGTCTAAGTGATGGACTCAACTTGGATCAGTCCAGATAGTGGAACTCTATAGAGAGCAAAAAACAGTTAGTCTTGTTGGTTCAGTGGGGTGTGTTTCCCATCAGAGAGTGAACCACAGAAGGTCATTCAGAGCAAGGAGGTGGCTATTACAGTGCCAGCTAATCTCACTCTTAGGGTGTATAGCTCCCCAGGCAGGTCAGTGGTTAGAACTGCAGAAAATTACAGAGCTGCAGATACAACAGTGAGAACACAGAAGGGCTGGAAGTTGGTGAGAACTGGTGCTGTAGCCTTCAGCAAAGCTCTTAAAGTCAATCACCAGGGAAGGTGCTAATGTTGCAATGAATTAATGAAATCTTGAGGGAAGTTATAATTATGCTGATGCAGCCATGCTAACGGGTTACCGCTCGTTTCATTTATTGTGAGTCACATTAGCATTTTTAAAAAGTCTTATAAAAGAAGCAGAATGCATTTGCATTCGTTTCTATGATCCCTACACAAAACTGAACATATTCACTGGTGTAAAGGGTTCTTTAGTAAAAACAGTGGTTCTATATATGACCATGAACGCTCATTTGCATGCTTAAATGGTTCTTTGTATGGTTAAATCATTCTTGAGATAAATGGAGAATGACCTCTATATGGTTCTTTTTGGAAATGATTCTTTATAGCAGCAAAACGGGTTCCAATGTCAAGTTTTTCTATATAGAATTATATACAACACATCCTCCTTGAAGAACCATGCTTTTAAAGAGTGTACTCAATGACAAAATGCTAACAAACTGCCTTTAAAGTGTTATGTCGCCCAAAAATGCTAACACAGCTAACGATGACGGAAGCTACACTGTAAAAAGAAAATTCTGTAAAATTACAGAAAATGTACTGGCAGTTTATTACCTGGATTTTTCAGTTATTTTACAGAATGTTCCTTCATCAACTAAACAGATTTTTTCCATAAATTAACGAAAAAAATTTTTTTACAGATTTTTTCAATTAAATCAGTTTTCCTTCATCAATTAAACAGATATTTTCTGTAAATTGACAAGTTTTTCTTTATTTAACTAAATGTCTCCTGTTATTTTACAGTGTAGTGAGAATTAGAAGGCTCTGTGGCACAATGCTAACTGAACCTACAAGGTTTGATTCATTATTAGCAATGTTCGCATCCGTAGTTAAGGAAATCTCAGGGCAGTGAGTATTATGCTAATGTCGTCATGCTGACAGGTTGCTAACTTTCCCCAGCTTGTTCCCTCACTCAAAAATGCTAACATGGCTAGCAATGAACGAAGCTAGTGGAAATCAGTAGGCTGAGCTGCGCAATACTACTGACCCTACTAGCTTTCATTCATTGTCTGATTCATTCCTAAATACAACGCAAAGGCAAAATGCCAACAAACCACCTTTAAAGTGTTCTGTCACCAAAAAGCGCTAACACAGCTAGCAATGAATGAGAATCAGGAGACTAAGCTGCATAATGCTAACTGACCCTGCTAGGTTTGATTCATTATTAGCAACATTAGCATTCCTACTTAAGGAAATCTTAAAGTCCACTAAAGTAGTCGGGTCATTCTACAGAAACGTCCACTTTGCTATCTCTCCATCGGAGTCACTGGCGTTACTGAGCGCCAGCGGTGTTACACGTAAGAAAGGTAACACCAGTGACATTTTCAATGAAAAATACATTTTGCAAAATGTCTCCAACAGAGCGTCAAACCACATGATGCCTGTCATGGAATACCCACCAAAATATGGAATTTAATCCATTTGTATTCTATTTTTTCACAGTTTCCTAAGAATAAAGTGGGTCACACCAGTGACGTCAACTAAAAGCTTCATATGAAATCATGAGCTAAATGAGAATTTCTGAGAACTGAAAAGACAGAGTGGACTCACCATGTGCTTTTCCTCATAGATCCTCAGAAGATAGGTAAAAGGAAGTCGAGTGATGTCATCAGTTTGATTTTTATTTCAAAAATAGGAGATTTTTGTTACGCAGTAACACCAGTGACACGACTCCTGGGTACCACAACTTTCTTTATATATTTTCTAATATTTATTTGGCATTATTTTTCTTTGTCATTACATTTCTACATTCCATAGTCATAGTATAGATTATTGTAGTTAAAATTGCAGAAAAATGTTTTTTTTCTTCAACATATGGCCTCAACCTTCACACATGACTATGGAGACAAGCTCTTCTGTGGTGCTTGGAATTCTATCTGATTGATTCGAAAACTAATATTGCTAAATTGAGGCTCAAGAAGGTGTAATTGTTAAAATAACTTAGTTTTGAATTAAAATATAAATAAATTGTAACCCGAACATGTTTTTCAAGTGTAATATATCTTTAAATGCCAAGAACACAAAAATGGATGTTTCTGTAAAATGACCCAGTCATGCTCACCGGTTCCTACACTAGAATTTTCTAGAATTTTTGTAAATGTTTTTTTTTTTCCTTCCGTGAGACCTATAAAAGAAGCAGTTTCCCAGAGTTTTGATATTTTTACCATACATTTCACTCTAATGCTACATATAGATTATTTATAATACTCATTTCCTATATTCTGGATGACTTGTGTAATCTATGCAAACGAATCATCTTAAAGTGTTCCGTCATTCAAAAAAGCTAACATGGCTAACATTGAATGCAGCTAGTGAGAATGAATGAAGCTAATGGCAAATCACTAAGCTGTGTAACGCTAACTGACCCTATTAGGTTTGACTGATTATTAGCAATGTTAATATTCCTATTTATTCATATGGTCTCTTCTTTCCAGGCCTCAAGGGTTCGCTTCAGAGGTTGCAGCTGGAATATGTGGATGTGGTCTTCGCCAACCGGCCAGATAGCAACACACCAATGGAAGGTGAGCAAACTGGGGAAATGCATATTTTTATTTAAATAAAGTTGTCTATATTTTATATTAGTGATTTCATTTTTTGCAGAATGTAGCCTCCACACTTTATTGCTCGGCTGGCGAATTGACTTCCAGCTGTATTTGTACAGAATGTACTAAATCCTGTCTACGACTAAAAGGGTTGAAGTAGGTTCACATCAATCCGGCTGCTACTTGTGGGGAATGAGGTAGTCATGGAAACATGGCCAGTTGGTACAGGGCAGTCCCCAGGGTGCAGTCACTCTAATGGCTTGACCCTTCACACTTCACTCTCATAAAAGGACCTGTCAGCCAGCCAGGGTCCACCACAGTCCGCCGAAGCCTCTCCAACGCTACAGAACCCTGTTATTCTCAGCACTGTGTCAGAGAGAACTGAGACCACAGAAATGGGCTTTGACACATTAAGTGAGTCCAAGTTACATGTCGATGGAGTGAGAAGAGGTGACAAAGAGCAAGAAAGAGAAATATGATGTATTATATTATTATATTAAACTATATGGTATGTCTGAAGTTTCCAACCCTGGTCCTGGGAGACCTTGCTAGCTCTGGTATGAGAACACTCCTCCACAGTGCTTGCCCATACACCATCGAGAGCCTAGTATAGGGGTCAGCTACCCAAATGTAAATGCATCTTGCATTTTTTCCTTTCAACAAAAATCAAACCACCTTGAGAGCCACAAGATTTTATATCCATCTTGGCTGTAAATATGTCTCAATATGTGCTAATGTTCTAACACAGGCTAACAAATATAATATAAACAGAAAAAAATGACCTATTTTGCTCTGTTTTAAGCTTTGGCTCAGCTATAGACACTTTTCTCACATTCTTCTTGTTCTAACTTTCCCATTCCGCCTTAAATGATGCCTGAGTCACCAGCCACGCCATTTAAGGTGGAACGGGAAAAAAAAAGCCACTGGCTGATGAGACGCTGACTTCAGCTTCATGACCTTTTTAGTGTTTGAAAGTTTCTCATTGCAGATGTAAAACTTATCAGGAAACCAGCTGGACTGGATTATGAAGGCAAATAAGTCCGCCTGTCTCTAAAGTATTGATGTTTGTCTTAAGTCTTCCTTTTTTGCTTTTTCATTAGCTACCAGCTAGGCGAGGTTGTTTTCTGCATTGCTATGGTGAAACAGCAGTTCTACATTATTATTATTGTTAAACTGTGTTGAATGATCAGCAGAGCTTTATTTAACTGGAAAGGAGGATTATTTTAATTTGACCTAAAAATTCTAATTCTGCTGTGGAGCCGCAACAGGGTGGTAAAAGAGCCGCATGGACTAGTAGGCTGTCCTGACTTGTCGCAGCTTAGTGACCAGCGTACCCATCACTGCAATGTATTTCTTCATAATCTTCAAACAGGACTATATGCTATGCAAGTTTTTGAAACTTGCAATGTGCACAAATGATTGAGAGTGATTGAAGGTCTGGCAGGATCTGCCAGCTGAGTTCTTTGAATTCTCAGAAAAGAAGGGTGTGTTTTTCTTATTTGAAAGACACTTGAAAAATGGTACCTCCCTGGAATCGCAGCCTGCCTCAGCTGCAGCCTCAGCTTTGAGACAGGACTCTGGAGTTCTGTCCTGCAAATGTTTGTGTTTTCCTGCTCTAAACACCTTCTTCAACTTTGGAAGGGCTTGGTAATAATTTGGTGAGTTCCAACAAGGAAACCAACTAAAAGCAATTAAACTGTAAAGGGCCGGGGGAACTCCAGGACCAGGGTTCCCTGTAGTTCACTTTGTAGTGCAGCAGTGCCCAATCTGTCAGTCATAAGAAGCTAGAAAACAGCAGTGCTCCTACTTGGTTGGAACGAAAACCTGCAGCCACACCCGCTCTATGTGAATAAGACTGGGCACCCTGATCCATTTGTACAATGGAAAATGTTTCCTCCATACAACCAAACTGTCCAGTTTCTACTACCAAAGCTTCTCCACTATGTTTTCAGGCTGTGATCAGATGATGGAGCAAATTCTGCCCATAACACCATCATACAGGGTTATTCCAAACGAATAATCCAATTTCAAAGTGCCATATTTTTACAACTGTGAGGCGCCTAGGAACCAATCACAATCCAACTGCAAGTGGGCATCATAGAGTTTCTCACTGTCAGTACGGCAGCGAACCTCCAACAGCTCAGAGCATTTGTTGTTGGTACCAGCATCACCAGATCTCTCACCGTGTGACAGTTTTTTTGTGGGGGTACGTTAAGTTGCTGTTTATGTGCCACTCCCGACAACACTGGTTGACCTTCGAAAATGCATTAAAAGAGCTGTGAGTACAGCAACACCCAACATGCTCAATCGAGTATGGGATGAATTTGACTGTGGTGTTGATGTTGTCCGTACAGCTGGAGGAGGTTCATATTGAGCACTTGTAAAATTACATAATAAACTTTATGCTCAATTAAACCATTTACAGTTTACTGCATTGTTCTGTAATGATTTACAAGTGAAATAAATCATTTTGAAACTGGATGAATCTTTTCGGATCATCCTGTATTTTAGGGCAGGTGTGGTTGGGGAGAGAGTGAGTGAGTGAATAAGAGAGAAAAGATGGAGAAATTGAAACTAACAGATAGGGGTGCGGGAAAAACTCGATTCTTAGATGCACCGTGATGCGGACATGAGCGATTCTGAATCGATTCATAAATGTCAAATTGATTTTCTAAATATTTCATTTATTTACACAGCAGGTAAAAGTGGCCTGAATCTGATTTTCTCACCAAATCCAATTGTTTTGTTTGGCTTTTCATGTTATCTTTTAAATGTGATCTGTATGTGACATCAGTCTGAACAGATGAGCTCCTAAACTGACCCGCATGCGCAAAAGAACAATGCTTCACTAGGCGGCTCGTCCAGAGGTAAACTGTAATGACGGCCAAAGAACGCCAGTCGCTCCCGGGGCTTTCAATTTCGTCTTTGCCAGCATCACGAGTGATTATGAAGTTCCAGTGGTTGACAGCTGGGCTCATCACCCACAGTGTGGTCGAGTTCACCGTAAAAGACACGTTATGGTGTCACGGCCACTTCTTTGGAGTCTCAGCAGCACGAAATTATGACAAATGTCAAATTGGACTGATGTAAAAGTCACATGAAATCCGATCTGGCTGTTCAGACTGAGTCGCATTGCCGCAGATCAGATACGGATTGGATTTCAGTACCACATATGAAAGCGTCTCAAATCGGAATTGAAAATGTCAAATTCAGTGCGTTTTTTGCTGTTCACACTGACACACAAATGACAAATCTGGGTCACATATGAGGTAAAAATCGGATTTGGGCCACTTTTACCTGCTGTGTAAACGTAGCCTAATAAAAGTCAGGTTAGGTCAGGAGTCACAACCCAAATGTTATCAAATCACCTTGGGAGCCACAACATTTAATGTCTACTACATCTCAGTAGGTGTTAATGTCCTAGTATAGGCTAAAAATATAAATGAAAACACAGATTTACTTTACTCTGCTTAAGCTTTAGCTGAGGTTGCTTTCCTCCCATCTCCGCCAGAAAGCTTTTCATCAAAAGTAGAGCAGTTTCTTTTAAAATGTCTCTCAACATTCGAGTGATTTACGAAGCTGAAGTTGCGTCTCGTTCACCAGCTTCTTGTTAGAATTTTCCCATTTCACCTTAAATTCTGCCTGAGGTGCCGAATGTAACTGCTGCACGTTTTTAAAGTGGACTGGGAAAATTCAAAAGAGAAGCGACTTCATCTCCGCAACTTTTTAGTGTTTGACAGGCTCTCGTTGCAGATTTAACGAGCCGGAAACCCACTACATTGCATATAAATGTGAATACGTCCATTCATCTCTAAATGTTTGTCTTAAATCTCTGTCGTTCACTACTAGTGAGGCGAGACTTCGTTGCTATGAGACCTGCAGTCTGCACACCTGTTCTCAGTCATTGAGAACCAGGGCTTTCGTGCACACATGTTGCACACTTTGGAGCAGAGATTCAACGTCCAGTCTTGAAAATATTTTACTGATACAGTGACCCCTGACTCTGTACAACGAGACCAAAACCAAAGTTATAAAATCTAAAGAAAACGGGCAGGACGGCTGTAACGTGCTGTGTGGACCTCCATTATCACTGGATCTTATTTCACCCTACCAGCGCATTTTATCGCAGATGAGTTTGCAGATTCTAATGTGCTCCAAACAAGAGCAGTGAATGACAGCCTCCTAGTTCACTTGTCACATCACTTCCATTTGATTTATTAATAAAAGATATTGGAGGTAATTCATTATGGATCATTACAAATACTTTCCTTTAAAAGTACTGAGTAATCACATGATGAGAAAATAGAAATCCTGTATGGAAAAACAAAAGATGCACCAAGATGCATCAATAATCATTTTATAATCTCATCACGGCCCTCTGAATCGTAATCGAATCGTAAGGTGCCTAAAGATTCCCACCCCTACTAACAGGCCAGTTTAGGCACACACTGTAATGAAACTTGCACTACATGCCTGAAGTAAGAGAGAAGGAGAAAGAGACAGAGGGGGAATATTTTACGGAATTCTCTTAGCCAACTCGCTCTGGCCTTCATAGCATTTAATTAAAAGAGCCATCTGACATAATGTGCCACTCAGCCTCTATCTCTCCATTGCTCTCTCACTCACTCCCCATCTTTCTCTTTCTCTCTCTAGTTATCCTCTGTTTTTCTACTTGTAGCAGTTTATACACTTCACATCTCCCTTTTTCATAGCAAGTTTATCATTCTCCCAACCACAGATACACAGCTAGAGTGCATGTGGAGGAGAGCACTGTTCTCTTGTGTTTGGCTTGTTCTCAGCTCTTTTCCATTTCAAAGGGACTGTGTTGTTTTGCCAAGGTCGCTGGGATTTAGCGTGCCTCCTGAAACCTCCTCCCAATCAGATGCTTCTCAATCCATAGCTTTGCAGGCCAAGCAAGAGACAGGAAAGAGGCTGCCTCATGCTGTGCTATTTAACCCATCTTTCTTTCCGTGCCCTCTATGCCCAAGCAAATATCCAGAGAGCACACTCTGGCTTAATGTGTTTGAAGTGCTAAGTTGGCTCATTAAGGTTGCTTTGGAGGTAATTCCACTTTTCATTATGGTAGTAATGATTGGGGGCACTCCGATGTCCCTTCCCCTCCACTGAGGTCCTTTCGTCCCAGGTGAAAATGGAATATACTGCACGTATTCCAAGATCTAAGCAATATATTGCAAAACATTCATATCGCTGGCATCAGAAGAAAAATTTGTCATTTTTCAGATTTTGACATAATTTGAAAATGCCTTTTGCCCTTTACTGTAAATTTCATGATGAATGGACCAAAGGAAACAGCCCAAAATTACTTTGAAAAAAGTCTGGTTCCATTGACTTACATTAAGAGTAAAGTGTGTCTTTTTTCCTTCTTCTGTAAAGTTACCATTTTGGAGGTGTGAGTTTTTTTTTCGACAATGGCGATATATTTTACTCTACTATATTTCATGTAAGTTTTCCTTTTGTCTATAATTCTTAAACCTCCTTTTTATGTGGCCTAGTGCCCTGAAGCCAGTGCTGGGGTTGACTCAAGGTGTGCTGAGTCTTGTTATGTTGCTTTGAGGACACACAGGGTCCAGGACAAAAGACTGGCTCAAGATAAGATTACAACTGGACGGTCACATCCTGTTATTTATTGAGGCCCAGCCCAATTCCGCTGGTTCAAAGTTTATTCGATCAGATTTTAAATTCTGGACTGTATTAAATATCTGAAACAGCCATGTTCATAAAGATATATCTTGATATAAGATGAACCAAGACATTATGATTTCTCACAGACGAAATGACTAACATTGATTATCTCATGACAACAGCGCATGTCTGGTATAAATCAGATGGCAAATGAACATTCAGTTCTTCTGGTAGATATGTTGAAGGCAGGGGAAATGGGCAGGTGTGAAAACCTGATCAACTTAGACAAGGGCCAGATCATTATGTCAAGAAGACTGAGTTGAAGCATTTCCAAAACAGCAAGGCTTGTTGGGTGCTCCCAGTCAGCATTGGTGAGAATTTATTGACAGTGGTCTGAGGAGGGACCAACCACAAACTGGCATTGATGTTGGGTACCAAAGGCTCATTGATGCAAGATGGCAAGGAAGGCTATTCTGTCTGACTGACAGAAGGGCTACTATGGCATAAGTCCCAGAAATGTTTTAATGATGTTTACAGGAGGAATGTGTCACAACACACAATGCGTTGCATCCTGCCGCATATGGGACCATGTAGCCACAGAGCAGTCAGATTGCCCATGCTAATTCACACATGCCATCTACCTACAGTATCTCACAAAAGTGAGTACACCCCTCTGCAAATTACACCCCTCTGTAAACCACATTTCTGCAAATATTATATCTTTTCATGGGACGACACTATAGAAATTAAACTTGGATATAACTTAAAGTTGTCAGTGTACAGCATGTATAGCAGTATAGATTTACTGTCCTCTGAAAAGAACTCAACACACAACCATTAATGTCTGAATAGCTGGCAAGGCAGTTGACATCTTGGAGGTGTGTTTGGGGTCATTATTGAATTGGAAAACTGCCATGTTGCACAGTTTCTGAAGGGTGGGGATCATGCTCTGCCTCAGAATGTCACAGTACATGTTGGAATTCATGTTTCCCTCAATAAACCGTGGCTCCCCAGTGCCAGCAGCACTCATGCAGCTCCAGACCATGATGCTACCACCACCATGCTTGACTGTAGGCAAGAGACAGTTGTCTTGGTACTCCTCACCAGGGCACCACCACACATGCTGGACACCATCTGAGCCAAACAAGTTTATCTTGGTCTTGTCAGGACCACAGGACATGTTTCCAGTATACCATATTCTTGGACTGCTTGTCTTAGGCAAACTGTTTCTGGGCTTTCTTATGCGTCAGCTTCCGAACGGCCATGCAGACTGAGTCGATTCATTGTGCAGCGTATGGTCTGAGCACTGACAGGCTGACCTCCCACTTCTTCGACCTCTGCAGCAATGCTGGCAGCACTTATGTGTCAATCAAGTATGTGCGATGTGCTGAGCAACAAGTCTGATCCACAGTGGCTCACAACTTACAGGACAGTTGCTTAGGGATCTACTGCTAATATCTTGCTGTCAGATACTGCAGAGCCCCTCAGAGGCCTTGCAGAGTTCGTACCTCAGCAGATTGGAGCTGCTTTGGTGACACATGAGGGATCAACAGCATACTAAGCAGGCAGTCATACTGTTTTGGCTTATTAGGGTATATAAGTACTGCAATTGCAGGTTAAATCTGGAACCCAATATTTAGGCCTATCCATGCTTCTTTTGTTCTTGAATCAGTCATTTTGTAGAAATTGTAGAAATGTATCTGTTACTTCTTCAGAAAAATATGGAATCTGATATGTTTAACTACTGATGCGTCTGATCTGAGTGGAGTTTGGGGAACGCTCTCTGCAGAATTACAAAAGCAAGCAACGGCACTTGAGCTTAATTGGCTCATTAATGTTTCACTTGTGCTAACTGATCGGAGAGTCACACTGTTCTTCATCATTAGAGAGGCTATTAGTGACATATGATGTGCTCGTCGTTGCTAATGCATCTAAAATGCCAGGTTGCCTTTCAAAGCTCATTAGGTTCTCTTCGGGGCTGGATACAGATTCTTATTTCAGGATCAGAGGAGCAGCTTACGGCTTTTCACCATGAGGAGGGTCTTAGCGTGATCTAGCCATGGATGGATGGATCTGTTAGATTGTATCAGTTCCTCTTTTTTATTCTGAGATTTAGTCATTTAGTAGATACTCTTATGCAGTGAAAGAGTAGAAAGTAAAGTGATAAAAAGTACATATTCATTTTGAAAAGATTTAGAAAAGCATTTTATTTGATGGGTACCTACATAGGGACTTCATAGCACATATACATTGTATAACCTATTCATAAAGCAACACTTGAAAAACAGCTTAGGTACGTTTTCTTAAGATGAGATGAAATGTCTTATGAAGTCAGTAGCTTTAGTATTGACATAGTAGCCTTCAAACCTATCTACCATTATTTATTTGTTCAATTTATAATACTATTATGAAGCATCACTAATACTCATGCATTTCTTTTAAAATACATTTTACATTGCATTATTAATCTTATGCATATGTCATGATGTCCCCATGTAGTTAGCCTCCAAATAAAGTGTTACTAGATGAACAAGAAGGGGAATATTTATGATTACACTTTAAGTTGGCTTGACAAAGTTGCTATGGCATCCCAGGTGGTGGCTAAGGTGTTGTGAGGCCTTTGCTGTGGTATTCCGGATGGTTTGCTAAGGTGTTGCCGGGTCATTGCTACGGTATCCCCAGTGATTGCTAAGGTGTTACTAGGCCTTAGGTGTGGTATCCCAGGTGGTTGCTAAGGCCATTGCTATAGTACCCCAGTGATTGCTAAGGTATTGCTAGGACTTTGGTGTGGTATCCCAGGCGGTTGCAAATGTTTTGCTAGGCCATTGCCTTACTATCCCCAGTGATTGCTAAGGTGTTGCTAGGCCTTTGCTGTGGTATCCCAGGTGGTTGCTAAGGTGTTAGGCCATTGCCACAGAATCTCCAGTGATTACTAAGGTGTTGCTAGACCATTGCTATAGTACCCGTAGTGATTACTAAGGTGTTGCTAGGCCTTTGATGTGGTATCCCAGGTGGCTGCTAAAGTATTGCTAGGCCATTGTATATATGTGCTAGTATGTTTGTGAGTCTGTTTGTAACATCTATGAGGGGCAGTCTAAGATATGTGTTTTGTGACATCATTTGATGCAGTTAGATTTGAGCTCAACATTTTGCCATTACTTTCCTATGGGAAAAAAATGTTATTAAACAAATGCAGTATGATAAACCCATGTGCAGTCAGCCCTAAAAGCTCCCTCAGAGTCCTGCAAGTGTAACTTAGGGCAAAAGAGCTTTTTCTGCATCTCTCCTTTTTTCTCATTTTATACCCCCCCATTTATCTCTCTGGTATGCACAGGCAGGAAGCAGTGCGGTGGTTTTTGTACTGCATCGATTGTCCAGGAGCTGCAGTCCTGACTCTACAGTGTGTGTGCGTGTGTGTGACGCATATTAAAGCCCCCCTTAGAACTCGTCCCGCAATCATTATAAAGCTATAGGACTCTGCATTGCCCTAGCGCAAACCCCCCCCCCCCCACACACACACACTCACATATATATACATCTGACAGCAATGAAGTGCTGTGTAATACTGCAGTGGCTACATTCACACGAGAGTCAACACAGGTGTTTGCCTTCCCTGCCTGCTAAACCAGAGAATGACCATTAAGTTTATCAAAACATGTTCAATCTCTCATATATTCAAGATTTCATAACTGCTTTTTGTCCCAGGGCAAGCTCAGAAATCCTTTTCTTACACCATCGCATTCTCTTTCATCTTTCTCCTTCTTCTCTCCAGAGACCACATAGATTTAGAATTGTATGTGATTCATGTATTGTGCCTATCAGTGTTTTTAATAATGTCTTTCTTGCATTTGTTGACCAACTCATGTTTCAATATTTGATAAAAAACCTACAAAGAAGATGTGTGGAGCTAATGCATATATACACTCCATCCACTGTGTTAGAAACACCTACCACTCACTGAAATCCACTTACTTTATAGGTCCACTATACACCAATCAGGCATAACATTATGACCACCTCCTTGTTTCTACACTCATTGTCCATTTGCTCAGCTCCACTTACTGTATAGCTGCACTTTGTAGTTCTACAGTTACAGACTGTAGTCCATCTGTTTCTCTGATACTTTGTTAGCCCCCTTTTACCCTGTTCCTCAGTGGTCAGGACCCCCATGGAGCCTCACAGAACAGGTACTATTTTGGGTGGTGGATCATCCTCAGCACTGCACTTTTTTCTGAATTTATACAAACACTTTCATTTTATAATAAATTAGTTTTGGCTGGTTTATGTTTATGAACAGAGACCTACAGATCAATGTAGTAAAGGAAACTCATTTGTGATCCTGAGTTTAAAGCAAGTTTTTATTCAAATTAAACTTGGAACTAAGTTGCAAAGTAATCTTAGACCACTCGGTTCTCTCTGATGGAAACTGTTTACCTTCAGTGTTTTGTGCTTATGATCATTTTAAGACATCAGTGACTAATTAATGACGTTCTATTAAAAGACTGGTTTACCAAGAGAGACACTGGAGTATTTTCACCTTAAATGAGTTAATAAGGCAAGAGTCTTGTTACAGAAATGATAACAGGACATCAGAGCCATGAATAATCTTTTAGTTCTTTTACTTTCATATACTTCTATACTTTAGTGCTTCTACTCAAGTGGAGGTCTAAAGGGAGGAACTTCTACTTTTACTGGAGTAATATTTTACCCTGGGTATCTCTACTTTAACTCAAGTACGTGCCTTGTGTACTTTGTCCAGAGTTCTCTACAAGGCCTTAAGTCCCCTTGTTTTAATATATTTTAATCTTTTTTTTAATTAAAACTTTAGAAACTCATTTTGTTCCCTTAGTTTTACCTTCAACCAAGGCCAGAAACAGAAGGTAGAGCTACTAAGCAGGGGTTTCCGATAATGTGGCACATCGAAATGAAATATATTTACTTGTCTTGTTTCTAGAAATCGTGCGGGCGATGACCTACGTGATCAACCAGGGAATGACCATGTACTGGGGGACGTCACGATGGACAGCCATGGAAATTATGGTGAGCCGTAACAATCTCATAAATCCCATTCTTCTAGTCACTTTAATTCACTTGAGTACCCCGAATGAAGAATGAAGCAGTACATTATCTGGATTAGCTGGAAGGTGTTCCAGTAGAGATAGTGGCAAACCCTAATAGGTCTGTGTCAGATCTGTCCTTCGTTATGGCTACCGTCCTGCTTTCCCCAGAATAATGCCTGCAGCGGAGGACAGCAGCGGTGGCTACATCTAACAGGGCATTGAGGCATCCCACAGCATGCTCACAAAACACCCTAAACTGCTTTTTTCGATTTCCAGCTAAAGGCTCAGCAGATTGCTGTTCACTTGTCAGCAACTGAGAGGAGGACAAACTGTTATCTTCTTCTAAAGAGCTAAATGAAGTTGTTTTGAAGGGAACATAAGAGGGCACCAGCATGCCCTTTGGCAGGCCTGGTATTGAGCTGATGTTTTTAGCAACTCTCCTACTGTAATCTTTGTGTACGCTCATGCTGTACGTGCTAATGACAGTGTGTTCAGGCTCAGGCAGAGCAATTGGACAGGAGAGTGCTGTAATTTAGCTGGCATCATTAGTTCATGAGTTAATAAATGGCCATTTCAGTGAGGCCTGGCGAGGCAGAGGCAAAAATGACCCATAATTTGAGCTGCAGTGATCACGATGCCAGGCTTTCTGGTGTCACGCCAACTAGTGTCCCTCCTACACAACCATACACCTCCCCCATCAGCTCCCAGCAGGCAACGTTTAAATGATACTGTTGCTTGTGTTATTTTTCCAGGGAGACGGGCCACGAGAAACCTTGTAAGGTTATTGTATGCACAACAAGACAGGCCAAAAGTTTGCTGCACTGACTGATCCTTAATTTGTTTTTGCTGGTGATTATCCTGGGGAGGTTTATCACAGCTCTAATCACATCCATCTGATTCTCTCATTCAGATGCTGCTAAAGGCTTGATTAACTCAATCCGCTGAGTTAAACTAAAGCAATAAGCCACTCAAGGTTGCACGCTGTTAGGCACGATGTGACAAGGAGTAAAAAAATAAAAAGCAAGACATCATGGTTCACTGTGTTTGATGTATTGTTAGTAATAATTAACAATTGAGCCCTTGCAACAAATAACAGTAAACACATTCTACACTCATTATCCATTTGATCAGCTCCACTTACTATATAGATGCACTTTGTAGTTCTATAGTTACAGACTGTAGTCCATCTGTTTCTCTGATACTTTGTTAGCCCCCTTTTACCCTGCTCTTCAGGGGTCAGGACCCCCATGGACCCTCACAGAGCAGGTACTATTTGGGTGATGGATCATCCTCAGCACTGCAGTAACACTGACATGGTGGTGTTGTGTTAATGTGTGTTGTGCTTTTCTGAGTGGAGTTTTTAAACACGGTGTCCACTCATTGTCCACTCTATTAGACACTCCTACCCTGTCGGTCCACCTTGTAGATGTAAAGTCAGAGACAACAGCTCATCTGCTGCGGTTGTTCATCCTCTAGTCACTTCATTAGTGGTCACAGGACGCTGTCCACAGGACGCTGTCCACAGGACGCTGTTGCCTGGATATTTTTGGTTGGTGGACTATTCTCAGTCCACCACCACATCAGTGTTACTGCAGTGCTGACAATGATCCACCACCCAAATAGTACCTGATCTGCTCTGCCACCGGACCACTGCAGTCTGTAATTGTAGAACTACAAAGTGCACCTACATAGTAAGTGGAGCTGATAAGATGGACAATGAGCGTAGAAACAAGGTGGTTATGCCTGATCGGTGTATCAGCAGAAAGTAATTGAAAGACGAGCTGTATTGTATGTCCCTCTCTCTCTCTCTCTCTCTCTCTCTCTCTCTCTCTCTCTCTCTCTAGGAAGCGTACTCCGTGGCTAGGCAGTTTAACCTGATCCCGCCAGTGTGTGAGCAGGCCGAGTATCATCTCTTCCAGAGAGAGAAAGTGGAGGTGCAGCTGCCTGAGCTCTACCACAAGATAGGCAGGTGTCAATCATCAGCACCCTCCACCATCTGTGATATACTGTGCGCTCCATCTGCCTAGTATCAAAATGGGAAATTCATTCAGCCTTCTGTCTGCAGTCTGTAAACACTTGATTGACTGTCTTCTACAACTCTCTCTCTCACACACACCCACCACCCACGCTCTGCAAACCCCCCCTCCCCCCGCCTCTCCCGCCATTTTTCTTCCTGCATTTGTGCTGCGTTTTATGGCAGGCATGATGAATATTACTGTCATGTCTGCAGATTGACAGCCTCATACATCCATGCTTCATGCATCTCCTGACAAACGGCACATTCCCCATCTCCTCTCTTGCGCTGTCGGCTCACCCACATCACACTTACTGACCTGCTGTATGTTTGCAGGTGTGGGTGCCATGACCTGGTCTCCTCTAGCCTGTGGCATCATCACTGGGAAGTATGAAAACGGCATCCCGGAATCCTCTAGAGCCTCGATGAAGGTACATTCATATTCAGGAAAGCATATAAGAGTTTTGTGGTGCTTCTCGGTAGTACCAGCTTACCCTGTCTTCTTCTCTGTCTCGCCCTGATGCTCCTCTCGACCTCCCCTGCTGCAGTCGTACCAGTGGCTGAAGGATAAGATTATGAGCGAGGATGGGAGGAAGCAGCAGGCTAAGCTGAAGGAGTTGGCTCACATTGCTGAGAAGCTGGGCTGCACGCTGCCTCAGCTGGCCGTAGGTGAGTCTGAACCGGACCAGGCTGGCCCCATCCCTGTAGAGAACAGTTCTTGCAGTTGAGATGACCAGTTCATTCTTAAAGCGAAAAATCAAGGCCCATCGTGACCCAGGTAGCAGGTACAGTACATAGAACTTCTATAATAAACGTGTTGCAGTGAGAATGCCAAGAAACACTGAGGCTGTGTTTACTTAGCAGGTAAAAGTGGCCCAAATCCAATCTTTTTCTCTGTATGTGACACAGATGTGTGTCTGTGTGTCGGTGTGAACAGCAAAAAACGCACTGAATCTGACATTTTCAATTCTGGTTCGAGATGCTGCATATGTGGCACTGAAATCCGTATCCGATCTACGTCAATGCGACTCAGTCTGAACAGCCAAATCGGAATTCATGCGACTTTTACTTCAGTCCAACTCGACTTTGTCCTAATTACGCACTGCTGAGACTTAGAAACATTAGGCTGATGTTTCTGTACCAAAAAATTAGAGGAGACTCATCGCAGCCCCTCCGTGTTTGAAGAGGTTTTGAACGAAACGGCCGAATGTGGTGGGAGAAACTGAGAATGCAGCGTCAGAGAAGAAAAGCGAACTGAAGAAGTGGCCATGGCCAAATAACGCGCCCTTTTCACAGTGAACTTGAACACATTGTGGGTGTGGTCCTTGGAGCTTCATAATTGCTCCTGTGATGCTGGCGAAGATGAAACTGAACTCTTCAGGAGCGACTGGCATTCGCTGATCGTCATGATGGTTTACCTCAGGACGAGCCACGTGAAGCATTGTCCTTTTGCGCATGCGGGTCAGTTTAGGAGCTGATCTGTTCAGACTGGTGTCATATACAGATCATATTTAAAAGATAATGTGAACAGACAAAAAAATCTGATTTGGTGAGAATAATCAAATTCGAGCCACTTTTACCTGCTGTGTAAACACAGCCCGAGTTCAAGTTAAACACTCTGCTGTTGTAGTCAAGAACATCAGAGGTAAGACTGAGACCTGGACACATCAAGTCCAAGACTAAGTCTTTGTAGCAGTCAAGTCGGAGACCAACACCAGAAGTGGAGGGATAGGCATTGTTCAAACTGCCAGCCCAAATCCACTTTCTGGCATATCCAGATTGAGTCCAGATTGTTTTTTGATAGTCTGAACAGCATGAAACCACATGAAATCAGATTTTTGCTAATTGGATCCAAACCACATTTGCCGGTGGTTTAAATGCGATTCCTATCAGGTTCCTATCAGATGTTTCTCGGTCTCTGGCCCTCAAATCAGATTTCAAATTGTCTTTTGCGTCACTCATGTGACAAACAACGATGATGTCAAATCCATGTTTGAAATCCATGCCACCAGCGTAGCTACATAGATACTGACGCCTGAGCAGCTAATGCAGATAGGCTGGTGATGTCTGAACACACCAATTCGATCTAATCACTGGCAAATAACAGGGTGGACAGTCATAAATAAAACAGAGTGCAATGATTTTCCAATCTCACAGACGCATATTTCATTCACAATAGAACATAGAACACGTGTTAGATGTTGAAAGTGAGACATTTTACCATATCATGAAAAACATGAACTCATTTAGAACTTTATGGCAGCAACGCATCTCAAAAAAGTTGGGACAGGCCACATCTACCATTGTGTAGCATCCCCTCTTCTTTTAACAACAGACTGTAAATGTCTGGGAAGTGAGGAGACCAATTCTGTTTTTATTTACCTTTATTTACACTTTACACAGCGTTCCAACTTTTTTGGAGTTGGGGTTGTAAATGTAGCTACGCTTATTTAGCTACTACAGTTACACTTTACAGCTGTCCAGCGGGCCATAGGAAGGTTTCTTAATTTGAGGTGCTGATAGCATATTGCTGTTGTTGGAAGAAAACCTCGTATCTCCATTTGGGATGTTTTTCAGTTTTTGGCACAGTTTGAAAATACCTGTTACCCTTTACATTGTTTGTCCATTTCATGATGAATGGACTGAAAGAAACGACTCAAAATGTCTTGGAAAAAATTCTGGATCCATTGACTTACATTAAAAGTAAAGTATGTTTTTTCTTTCTGCTGTGAAGTTAACACTTTGGAGATATGAGGTTTCTTTTCCGACAACAGCAATGTGTGACATGAACAACGGCATCATGCAGAATGATTTGCCTGTTTTATCTGTATTGTTGTTGTTGTTGGCTAATTTACATCAGAATGTTTCATACAGTGCTATAACGAGGCGAGAGCTGACAGTATGACTGACACACCAAACCACTGACGCACATCACTCTGCTCTCTCGTTTGGGACTAATTTTATGCAGATGAGCTGTGTGGTGACCAATCAGATTATTGACATGTGGCACAGGAACAGATTATCACGCAGCGAGATTTAACACTGGAACACACACAGGGTGGAAGAAACAACAGTTGATTAAAGCTTCATTGTTAAATTAGATGGTTAAATTAAACTTTTAGCAATAGTTGGCCACTTTGGGGGCTTGTTTCTAAAACAAACACAGGTTTGCGAGCATATATCGGTCTGCCGGCTTGATAAGGTCGGCACCCCACTGACTGTTTGCCACTGTAGGTCCACCCTCGGACCACCCAGATCACTGTCCTGCATACAAGCTCTACCTAGCTTAATCTTCTCAAACTCATTTTAAACGCACAGAGACTTTTAATTTGGAAAATAAGACAAATATTACAAACAACATTATTATTAACAGTTGCAATCCTGACATGTGGGGGTGCTGCAGAGATCATGTAACAATTGGATGCGGAACGAGGGACAAACATGATGACGTAGTCATGCAGTTTGCGCAGTGCTGATTGGTGAGATATAAGCTTCTAATGCTTGTTAGCATTAGCCTCGTAGCACCAGTGCAAAACAAAAGAAGCAAATGTTGCACACCGAATGCGTCTTAACTGATGGACTATATTTGGGGTTAGTGGACCTTTAGCTCTTTCCTGGACCACAAGTGTTCATACAACCTAGGAAATCTTTAGCTCTATGGCACCCCCTAGTGTTCATGTGTGGAAGAGCAGGCTTGCCTGCAGGCCTCAGAAGCGTAGTAGTCTCTCTGTGCACTCTTCCATTTCTTTCTGCTGTAACATGATTCAGCTGACAACATGCGCATGTCTGTGTGTCCAGCCTGGTGTCTGAGGAACGAAGGAGTGAGTTCTGTCCTCTTAGGAACCTCCAACCCAGAACAGCTTACAGAAAACCTGGGAGCCATTCAGGTCAGTACAGACATACACGTTACACATTTATGCTTATGCAAACACACATATGTACACGCTGTCCAGTTTTGATTGTAATATTAATGTTTGGATCCTTGTACCAGCAACACACATTGCCATTTCATATTCATATTTTAGTGGATAATACAGCCACTCTGTTCACAGTGCATTATATATCATGATTATTTATGATATTTAAGATCATCATATTCTAGGCTGTAGTTTAAGTGCTAGTCAATATATGACTGTGTATGCTAGGATGCTAGAATAACTAGCAAACACAGATTTGAACAATTGTACTCACATCAATTAATAGTATTCTTCATTTAAACAGGAAAAATTTACTTTACTTGTAAAAATATGCCAATTTGTGATGTTCCATGCTGATTTTCAGATTTTGGAACCCATTTACTTCAACATGATGGGGTGTAACTGCTCACCTTGCGCTCGTCTCCCAATAGAAAATACTCAAGATGAATTTGCATATTTTCAGCTTATTACTATTTCAATTTATGCCTTGGGTTTAAATAGTTTATAACACACTAATTCTACTAGGTTTCTCAGTGAGTGGAAGCAAAAAGAAGGGTTCTACAGGTTTCTCAGTGTGTGGATGCACAAATATTGGTTTTAAAAGTTTTCTCAATGAGTTGAAGTACAAATTAGGGTTCTAACTGGTTCATCAGTGAGTGGATGCACAAGATACAGTTCTATGGTTTCTTAGTGAGTGGAAGCACAACATAGGGTTCTAATAGTTTTCTCAGTGAGTGAAACAAGGTATGGTTCTAATACATGTCTCAGGGAGTGGAAACACAGTGTAGGGTCCTAATAGCCCAGAGAACACCACATTGTGTTTCCATGGGGGTTGTCATGGGCTGGAGGTGAGGGAACTGGCCCTGTGACTGGAAGATTGCCGGTTCGATCCCCAGAGCCGACAGGAAATGACTGAGGTGCCCTTGAGCAAGACACCTAACCCTGAGCTGCTCCCTGAGCGCTGTTGGTAGGGCTGCCCACCGCTCTGGGCATGTGTGTTCACTGCCCCCTAGTGTATGTGGTGTTTCACTGAAGGGTGGAACTCATAAGGGTCTCTTAATGTTATGTTTACTCAGAATGGAAGCACAAAGTAGGGATCTAATAGGTCTCTCAGTGTCCAATATATGGTTTTAATAGGGTTCTATGATAGGCTTGGTTTCAGGTGGGCCCTGCAAAATGTCCCTTTTATCAGCTGCAAGACACAAAGGGACAAACAAAATTTCCAAGATGTCCAGTTAATCATTACTGTTTTCTTTCTTTCTGGCCACTCAGGTCCTTCCCAAAATGACCTCCCACATTGTGGCTGAAATCGACCACATACTCGGCAACAGGCCCTACAGTAAGAAGGACTACCGCTCGTAGGGAATTTGGGTCACGTCCTCAACAAAACGTGTCTCTCCTCCTCCTCTTCTTCCTCCTGGCTTCGGCCTCTCACTGGAGCCTGAGAGAGCTGAGCCATCTGCATGCCTCCCCTACCCACCTGCCAGTAACTCTGCTGGGGTGTCCCTGCACTCCGCTACCATGCAGCCATGCATCACAATGATGAGAACCACCAATCAAACACAAACTGCAAGAATCACCAGTCGTCATGTAGCAAGAGCTGCACACCCTCTGACCCAGGCAGTGTCCTGACCCCAACCTGAGAGCCCACTGGAGACTTGGAGAAGGTCGTAGGGACTGGAGGTGTGGAGCATGTCGCCCTCTGCTGTTCATACGGGAGCCTTGATGCCATAAAACTAGGAGGAGACAAACTCTGTGGTGCAAAGGCATCCTTTATGTGCATCCATAGATGCTGGCTTTGCCGGCCTTTGCTTGTTTAAAGACTGCGTTTCTGATTGCATCACTGATTATTGAAATGAGCCACATTCTCACTTCTGGCACAAAAGGACAACGTTTGGCTTTATGAGCTATGAAACTTAGCGTAGGAGTGAAAAAGAGCATCCGAAGGATATTCACAACTGGCACACCATGTAAATATAAGCAAAACCGACCTCAGCCTACCTGATTATATTCGAAATATATAGCATAATGGAAATATATTCAAATATGTAAATAGCGCATCTCAAACAACCAGCACAATGCATTTATTGCTGTGTGTGTGTCAGAGAGAGAGAGTGTTCCCCTTCTCTTTTCACTCCCTGGTCCCCGTCCGCTTATTAGGCCTGACTGGATTCATATGTATCTCTGTGTAGTGCGGTCAGTCCCTGAGGAGCCAGTTTCAGGTGAAGTACTTTGGCAGCTGGTGTATATCACATGTGATTCCACACCTTTCTTATGCGTTTTTGCCTCATTCGAGTGGGTTGTGTTTCTCCCGTTCTATTCAAAAGCCATATTCCACAGAAATGTGGACTCTCTTTGAGTGGTTAACCATGATAGATGCTGCTGACCCTTAAAGGAATGGTCTGACAAAGAATCAGATGTACACAATTTTCTCCTTAGTCCAAATGTAATCAGTCAGCCAAGGCATGTTTGGTGTCTGAAGTTTGCTTTTTTTGGGTTAGCACTGAAGCTACAAGGCTAATTGTCTTCTGTTTGATATTTATTGCGTTATACGACATTTAGTTCCGGTCACGGAAGCTGATCTAACCTTTTTTCCCACAAACACTGTATCACTCTGCTGAGACGCCGTTGCTAAGCAACGACTTTGACAGCTGTAGGAGACGCTCAAGCCATTTGAAAGTTTTTACTTCTTAGTTTGCCACAAACAGAAAACGGACACTTTTAAGATCACATTTAACAGCGGATTTGGTCTGAAGTCTGAAGATGAAGCTACACTAGATTCCCAAACTGTCGTCACTGACATGAGGAAAATAACCCTATCTACGGGATTCTAGTAGTTTGTCGGCACTAAGCTAATGGCGATTCACATGTATGTTTCTAAGTTAGGCTTGAAGATTGTCACAGACATATTAGCATATGTTTTACCTGGCAGCCGCAGTTTTACAGCGACTCGTTGAGTAGAGAGGTTGGTGTAAAGCTGCCGCCTCTGTTGTCCATTTCTAATAATGATTAGTCTGCCGCTCGCATTCAGTCAGTGATGTTCCTACTTCCAGAAGACGGGAATCCAGAAGTCCATTTTACGGTCATGGCTGTAAATATGTCTCAGTATGTGCTAATAACTAGTAAAAGTAAAAAAATATAATATAAATGAAAACGCAGACTTACTTTGCTCTGCTTTAAGCTTTAGCTCAGCTATAGCCGCTTTTCTCGTATCTCCAGCAGGAAACTTTTCCAAAAGCGGAATAGTTTCTTGTAAAATGTTTCTCAGTTTTTGACTTTTTATGAGGCTGAAGTCGCTTCTCATTCACTAGTTTCGTGTTTGAATTTTCCCATTCCAAGTGGCGTCTCAGGCACAAAAATGTAACTGCTGCACCATTTAAGGTGGAACGGGAAAATACAAACAAGAAGCTGGCAAATGAGAAGCGACTTTAGCCTTGGGACATTGTAGTGTTTGATAGTTTCTCGTTGCAAATGAAATAAATCAGGAAACCAGCTGGAGTGATTATAAATGCAAATTAGTCTATTCAGCTCAAAATTAGCAATGTTGTCTTAAATGTTTCTTCTTGCCTTTTCATTAGCTACTAGCTAGGCGAGACTGTTATCTGCATTGCTATGGTGACCAGCAGTCTGCGCACCATTCTTCAGGGTTAAAGGGTGAACTGGCAGTTATACAGCGTCTTACCCCTGGCCTAGTGATGTTTTTCCTCATGAAATTAGTTCCTGTTGGAAATCAAAACAGGATCGTCTGTTTCCTCTGTCTCTTCCTAATTACGCTAATACTTAACCTAACGTAGTCGGCCTTTTCTTCAGCTTCTGAAGTCCTAACCAATAAGAGAGCTCACTTATATCTACTTAGACACCACGGAGGAAAACAATTCCTGATTGGCCAATTTAATGCATGACATTTGAAGCGTTTAACTCTTTTGTTTCCATACCAGAACTTAACACTTACATAAAAGTAACACTGTAATATTTTAATAGTTTAATAGTTTAAACACAAGACGTGTTTTTAGTTCCTTAAAATCATTGGGCCCTCCTGAATGTTCCTTTCTGGTCAAATCATTATACTCTCGGTCAAGCTCTGCCTTATTTTTGAGTTTCTCTCATTTTCTAGAACTTTTTTGAAGATTTGCTGTGTTATTGCTAATATCTGTACATCTCAACTGTGATTTTAATGTTATGTAGTTTTCATTGGGCATGCCTGCTGTGGCAGTATGCTTTAGCCTGGGTTTTTAACGTTGCTGTGGTTGAGTCAGATGGCAATTTCCTCTTTGTAGGTGCTGTTTCTCCATGTTAAGCAACAAATGCCCCAAACAATCTGACTATAGGTACAACCCCATTTCCAAAAATGTTGGGACGCTGTGCAAAATGTAAATAAAAACATAATGCAATGATGTGCGAATCATTTAAACCCTTTGATTTAAAAAAAAAAAGCACAAAGACAGCAAATCAGATGTTGAAACTAAGAGAGATGTTATTTTTGAAAAATACATGCCCATTTTGAATTTGATGCCAACAACATGTTCCAAAAAAGTTGGAACGGGGGCAACAAAAGGCTGGTAAATGCTACAAAACAACAGGTCAGTAAGTATAAGTAAGTATGTCTGAGTATAAAAAAGCATCTCAGAGTCTTGGGTCTTTCAGAACTAAAGATGGGGAGGGGTTCACCACTCTGTGAAAGACAATCAAATAATGCAACAATTCAACAATAAAATTTCCCAATATAAAATAGCAAATAACAATCATCTACAGTACATAAAAATATTAAAAGACTCAGAGAGTCTGGAGAAATCTCTGTATGAACGGGACAAGGACAAAAATCTTTGACCATGACCATGATAGGCCCTCAGGTGGCACTACATTAAAATCAGACCTGATTCTGTAGAGGAAATCACTGCATGAGCTCAAACACTTTTGAAAACAACTGTCTATGAAACATTTGTTGCTGCACCCACAAAAGCAAATTAAAACTCTACAACGCAAAGAAGAAACCAAATATAAACAGGATCCAGAAATGCCACCTTCTATGGGCCCCAGCGCATGCAAACAGCATGCCTAACTCATCACATGCGCCTCAAACCATAAGTGAGTTATTAAATAATCTCAACTAGATTTGCTTATGTAGTTTCTGACACTGGGTCAAACCGTTAAAGCTTTGAATAAGGGGGCAATTGTGTAAATATGATTTTTTCACAGAACTATTTCTCTGATTTTATTATGCTCTACTTTGTCTGAGGTTTCAAACGTTCATTTATGACAGTATATTGAATTCTACGTATGTCATTACAGAAATTATCCTTCTATACTCAGTGCTTGTGTTACATCTGGTGATTTTAAAGAGTGCAGTATAGATTTTTTTTTTTGGGAACGCACCTAAAATTAACCATGAACGTTCTCCATTAGTGTGGGTGCATTTTATAGTGATACTTTCTCTCCTGTACCGAGTGCCTTGATACTAACCTGCTTGTGAAACATAGGGCTTTTGCATTATTCCCATGACTCCACACTATACACGTATATATTAGAGAAAGAGAGAGAAAGAGAAAGGAAGAGAAGGAAAACCCAATAAATTCTACAGTGAGTTGACATGTTTTCTAAAGGTTTGTTATACTGTTTGGTGAATCGATATTTTGGCTGTACAGGCTGTTACGAATCTCTGCTTCAAGGCGTCCATCCACATCATGAATTTTCTCCTTGGATGGACGCAGTGACCTCTGTAAATATATACAGGACATAGATCTAGATTATATGCTTGAAATAAAAATGCATTATGACAGTGACCCTTGCTGTGTTTGCCTTTTCTCACTTCAGAAGCACCAAATTCCAGCAAAACGGGAATAAGTGAATGAAACGGATGCCATTAGATTGGGCTAAATTTCTTTTATTGGTATAAAAAGAGAAGGGCGGCGGTCCGAAACGACCCCTCGGAGTCCACTGATCATGAATTTCATGAAAGTCCACAGATGAAATGACAAAGTCTCCTCCACCCTGTGCCACCCACAATCATCAAATAACCACACACCCACCCCCAACACACAACTCATCTCTCCAATCATCTGCTCCTCCAGTCTTGCGCTTGTTCATCCCTCATTTCTCTTGCTTCTCATTTAGCCGGCTCTCACTTTGATCCTGTGGACAGCAGGGCGATGAGACCAGAGGAGGCGCTGATGGACAGAATGTAATTCCTGCATTTCAAAAAAACAACAACAACAAAAAAGAATATTAGTGACTTAATCCAAACATGTTCACATGAGGCTCTAAATTCCCTTCAGTTTTCTGAGGGTCTGTAATTCAGTTTGAGACTTGCGCTCTGCTTACTTCAGTCTGTAAGAGCTACATAAATAAAGCAAAAAAGCCCATATAGTGAAAGAGAAGAAAAAGAATAAACGCAGAGAAAACATGCAAATTCGATAAGCGGAAAGTCCAGTAAATTAGTCTTACACTGTGGGGTTGAAGTTCTTCAGCAGGAAGAAAGAGGCAACGATGACGAGCACAAGAAACAGCGTGTTATTGTAGAAGATGGAGAACGTCGTTGCCTCATAATCCGCCACTTCGTTCTTCTTCCACAGGATCCTGTAAAAAAATTAATTAATTAAATCCACATTTTTAAACCAGAGGTTGCAGCAAGAAATGTTAAGAATTCTGAAATCTTCTACCTTTACACAAAATGTATGATTCACAAACTGTCAAATAATTTATACGTACAGAACATTGTTGCTTTAAACCTACAGCTACAGCATAAACCTGGTCTTTAAATAAATTATAAGTCCTGAGAGTGGCCTGAAACAGGCCGTTCAATCTTTCTAAGCATGCACTGTGATGTAAATAACAGGATCATGTCAACGGAGTACTAAGATTATCTAAAGCAGTCGTGGGCTGGAGGTTAAGGAACCAGCCTCGTGACCGGAAGGTCGCCAGTTCGATCCCCAGAGCCGACAGCACATGACTCAGGTGTCCTTGAGCAAGACACATAACCCCCAACTGCTCCCCGGGTGCTGCAGATTGGGCTCCCCGCCGCTCTGGGCAAGTGTGCTCACTGCCCCCTAGTGTGTGTGTGCTCACTACAGTGTATGTGGCGTTTCACTTCATGGATGGGTTAAATGCGGAGGTGAAATTTCCACGTTGTGGGACTAATAAGGGTCTCTTAATCTTATCTGGTCAAGACTGCCCAAAAGGACTTTTCTTCAGTGGACAGCTGGACAGTGTTGACTTTGGGCTTAAGCGTTCTGAGCAAATGAGAATTCTGCTTTAAGCACCAACTCATATCTAATTACACAGCGCATCTGTTGCTTTTACCTCTCATCCTTCTCTTTGCGGGACATCTTGCGGTTGTCCGCCTCGGACAGTTTGCGGGTCACTTCCTTGGAAACGGCGTCTTCACGTTTCTGAGCAACCCTGAAAATGCCAGTACACAGTTTAGGCACAAATCAAGCTCCATCCAGCCTTCACAACACCAAGCCCTAAAATAATGACTGCAGACAATGAATAAAAACATCAAAACTGAACAGGAGAAAGCTTACTTGTGCTTGAGGACAAATTTGACGTTCTTGTAAGCAAATGCCACCAGGTATGTGCTGACCAGCGTCATGACGGCGTACAGAACCGCAGACTGCACCAGGTCCATATGCCAGATCCTCCAAAACAGCCCTGTGGGAATGAAATAGACCACATTAGCTTCACTGTATAGATGTGGCTCTGTCCTTAAAGCCATGCCAGCCACATAAACACTGCAGGCAAAAACTGAGAAAACGACAGCAGCGATATATGTCCAGTACACTATCCTGGTAGCACCACTGCAAAACTAAAGAACCAAATTTCAGCATGCAAACGATGAATAAATACAAGATGATCGACCACATGCGAGTGAGAACATGACATTTTGTGCCCAGCAATTCATTAAAAGTCTAGATGCCCTCAATTTAGGCATAACATACCAATCCATCATTATGAATTACCAATCAAATCATTAAATATATTTCATTGACACCACTTTTACCCAGGTTTGCTGCTTAACTCAAACCCCTGTAACCTTTTTAACACGCCTGGAAAAAAATAACCCACACAGATTGTGCAAGCTTCTGAATCTTTTGACTAACGTTGTCTGAGAGACCCGCTTTATACTCAGGCTGCATCTCAAAAACCTACCTTCTCCCTTTCTAGTGCACTATGTTAGACTACTAAAAGACCGCATACCGCCATACATGTCCATTAATAATGATGCATGCGTGCCTGAATCCCAAATGGCTCCTTGTTAGACTTATTATACACTTTTCCGAGCGGTAGGATCATTAGAAAAACATACGAAGTGCACTAGGTAACTAGGGAGCACGGAGACATTTGAGACTCAGCCTCACATTTCAGACCCTCAACCCACCGCTAGTTTAGTTTTGAAGGTTCGTTTGCGTAAAGTAGCAACACTTCGCTCGTTTTACCAAACTACAGCCGAGTTTTTGACGTTTATGAACCTTTGAGATGCACAAACTTCACTCAGGAGTTCAAAATGTGAAGTTTGGTGTACACTTTTTCTAGCCGCTAGCCGTCAGATAACAAGCCGAGGCTGAAGAACGGCTTCCTTTTCGAATTTCGCCGTTCCACCTTAAACAGAGCAGGTAGTACATTCGGGCGCTCGAGGCTGCAGACTGTAACTGCAGCAACATTTAAGGTGGAACGGCTGAATTAGAACAAGAAGCTGACTTTAGCCAGTTAGCCAACCTGCATAACTGAATGTATGAACTACAGCCTCGCTGCTCAAACACAACCGCTAACCTAAGCCAGCGAGCCACGTCTGAATGGCTGGCTCTGCCTACACAACGTTAGTTATCACCGTCAGAATGTTTTTATCCCAAATTTTCTGTAAGATAAACGCCACGGAACAAACGAGGGAGCCTGTAACGTTAACGAGGAAAAGAGGAGCGGTGACTTACAGATGGGAATGGCAGAGACGATGAGAGCGTTTCCGTAGAAGAGCGCGGTGGATTTAGCCGACAGGTTTCGGCTGAAGTCCTGAAGGAGCAGGTCCTCCTCGGACTGCTGCTTGTTCCCTCCCTTCGGTGCCATGGCTCCGCTTCTTAACCCACCGCTCAGCGTCTCCGGACTGAAAGAGACTGACACGTACTGACTCCTCGGGATGAGAGACAGAGAGGAGCCCACAACGCCGCGTCAGCACAACCGCACGACCGCGTTAACTGAGCCAGTCTAGCGCCACGTCCCGCTGCGGAGGGCAAACGCAGCGACTCGTGAACGAATCGGTTCCTCTTTTAAAAAACAGATTCAATGAATCGGTTGATTCCGAAGTCAAAGCGAGCCAAGCTGTTTGCAGTGTGTAGGTAAGTGTTTGTGGCAGCTGTTGTGATATAGGACAAGAATTTATTGTGAAATTCTAATAATACAGTTTCAGAATTCCATATAAAATCATCATAACATGGATCAGTTTCTGATCACATGTACTTTGTAAACAAGAAAGGCCGCTGGTCGCCCGGCCGGGGAGTCGAACCCAGGCCCTTCTTGCTGTGAGGCGACAGTGGACATTAAAACATACAAAATGTGCCTGTGACCAAATCACAGCCGTGATGTTATTTCGCGATAACACACTCCCGCTCCTGTTCTGTTGCTTAAGTCACTATCAAAGCCCTGATTCAGTGGCGTTAGTTTGATTTCAACTGCATGCATGGCTAAGATTAAGGAACACACCCAGCATTAACCTGAGAAAAAAAGAAAGGTTAAGAAATTCAGAAGATATCAAAGAATTTATTATTGTTTTTTGAAGAATAACAGCTTGGCTTCACTAATTCTGAGGCCTCAAGTGAAATCCAGACCCTTATTTTCCTACTGAGGGATTTATGACAACCACAAGAGGGCGACCAAGGCTCATTTCGCCTGCAGGCGACCAGGCAGTGGACCAAAATTGTTTTAGTTTCAAAGGACATTGTGAATATAATGTGGGTTCAGCCCTCAGGCCACATGAGGACCGAAATGCACATGCCATTCCAGGGACAGATGCATGGATAGCGTGCTGCCCTTCTGGTCATTGCCTCGCATTCCCTGACATCCTAGCATCTCCTGCCAGGCTTCCTTTTCCCCCTCACCTGTGAAGGAAAACAAAACAACAGTGAGGAGCTAGCGTGCTTAGGCCTTCCACTGGCTTAAGGATTAAAGCTACGGTGCAGCAAAGTCAAGCACGCTCCTGCTGCCAAAAGGCCTGCCAAGACAATGTGAGGATGGGTTTGTTGTTCATTCCCTCTCTCTCTCTCTCTCTCTCTCTCTCTCTCTCTCTCTCTCTCTCTCTCTCTCTCTCACTCTCTCTCTCTCTAAATCTCTCTGTGTAAGTACTGTGTTATTCATGCAACCTCTATCTACCGTAGTGTCAGTGCTTCTCTTGAGGGGAAACCCAGAGGCTTAGACTGGCATACGTAGCACGCAAAAGCCAGGCACTGGAAAAAAACAAGACAATTAAGTTCACATAGGCAGGGCCTCAGTGGCTGAGGCCTCATCTAACCTTAGTTGCCTAGGTCAACACAGTAGGAGCAGCCACCCTGAAGCCTGAAGTTTTCATGCACTTCAGAAATATGAGCATATTTATTCTGGGTCAGTGGCAGCTCCTGCCAAATCCCTCTTCATTGATGCCTATTGTACAGAGCCCTGCTGGACGTCCCATATAAACATAATGGGTAGCCATATTAACCATATTAACTTGTGGGAACAAGGTCCTAATGCATGTGCTCAAACAGCATGGACTCAATCAGGGCAGGTCCTCAAACACTACTGCATAGCCGTACTGACCTGCACTTCTCTATGTGTCGTTTTTTTCATCCTTCATTCCTCCAATAGAGTCCCATTCATTTTCAACAACACAAAGCTACCATTTGACAACTCCCTACCAACAACTAAATAAACACCTGGTACACCATGGCAACTGCCTAGCAACAAAAAAGCAACCACATGGGATGTCATAACAGCTGCCTAGCAACACCTCAGCAACCACCTTGGATACCATAGGAACCATAGGAACCCCCTAGTAACCACCAGAGATACCACAGCAACTGTCTTGCAACACTGTAGCACCCATCTGGGTTATCACAGCAACCGGCTAACAACATCTTAACAGCCACCTGTCATACAATAGCAACCACCTAGCAACACCTTAGCAACCACATTGATTCATCTGGACTTTTAAACCAGTTTGTCCGATTCACTGGAAAGAACAAATCAAAAGAGTGACTCATTGACAAAAGTGGGACATGTCTATACTAAAGGGCAGACATGTCTTCATCTGATTGTCTATCACTGTCCCTGTCTGAGTGTCCATCTCACTTTGAAGCCTCTGTATTATTTGTGACCTGCATGGGGTGAGCCGGATACATGGTGCATGATAAATGATTCAATAGGATCAGATAGACATGTGCATTCATAAGGGAAAAAAAGAGAAAGCAATGCAGCGTAAGGATAATGTGGGAGGTGGGGGGTTCAGATCCAGAGCATAAGTGGTGAAGGTGGAGTTCACTGTTAGGTAAATGAAGCTGTCGGGGATTTCCCCAGCACATGCTTTGACCTGTGTGCTCAGAGTTTGTTCTCCGGAGTGCAGTTACTGGCACTGCTCAGTCCTGTCTTATCACACGAGTAGCACAACAGCAAAATGGGTGGGTCTTGAGCTTAGCATGCCAGTCCTGTTACTCTCACTATAGATATACTTTGATTTGTTGATTAAAAATCATTTCATGAACTAATTCTTTCCTTGATTATTGCTATTGTTATTAAATATAACCATGACAGTTTGCCAGAAGGGGTGTTTGAGAAAAATGTAATTGTATCTTCCATTTCTAAGGTTGGGCAATATGGCGATTTTTTTATCGTTATCGTGATAAATTATGGCACAACATACTTTTCTGTGCATATCGTAGATATCATCAGTACTTAATGAGCAAATTAGCTACACGTTACTTTACAAAGCAAACACAATTGTTTATCTCGCTGGGCTCAGAGGACATCTTCTTGATTTTTGCGTACATTCTTAAATTACCCATTAAAGGCACCTACACAGAAGAAGATACCCACATATTATACACCGATCAGTCACGACATTATGACCACCTCCTTGTTACAGTGAGTGGACGCAGTGTTTAAAAACTCCAGCAGCACTGTTGTGCCTGATCTCAGACCAGTGTTACTGCAGCGCTGAGAATGATCCACCACCCAAAGAGCACCTGCTCTGTGAGGGTCCATGGGGGTCCTGACCACTGAAGAACAGGGTAAAAGGGGGCTAACAAGGTATCAGAGAAACAGATGGACTACAGTCTGTAACTGTAGAACTACAAAGTGAACCTATATAGTAAGTGGAGCCAAGTGGAGCACAGAAACGAGGAGGAGGTCATAATGTTATGCCTGATTGGTGTATATGAAAATGTTCAGAACAATCTCAAGCCTCTCTGTAATGAGGCCCTTTTGACCTGGAGCACTGTATAAAAAGATAATTGGGCCTGAAAGCTGAGAAAATGATATCCAGTTTGAGAAATTCTTAGAATCGATTCTGAAACCATAGCTTTACTCATATGGGCAAATTATTTTGGTGCTTGAAATCGGGTTATTAAGGCCATAGGTTTACAAGCGTAGTGGAATGTATGAATGAAATAGTGGAGAAATGTTCTCCGCATCACAACTTTTCCAAAACCGCTACTGCAACTTCAGCAGCTGTGAACTTTTTACACAGTTTGAGGCGACTGAACGAGCAATGAGGTGGTTTCGACATAATGGATAACTCCTTAGTGATTTCCTCTGTCCATTGGTCAGTTTCACACAAAATATGGATAGACGCAAGAATCCATCAATTACAGGTGAGAGCCAGATGAGTGACACACAAATTCACCAGTTGCACAGTGAGAGGCAGATGGTGTGTGTCTTCATTGGCTCATAACTCCGGAGGTCAATCACATACAATCTTGCGATGTGATGGTGACTCTACAGATTCAGGAACTGTTTGAACCATATCACAGAACTTGTAGAGCAAGTCCAAAATGAATGGGGTTAATATGGAGCGCTTGAGTAAAATTATCAGAAGTGGCCAGGCTGCTCATAAACCGGCTCTGACCGTATTTCTGCACAGTATTATTATTATATAGAAACACAGAAAAACCTCTCATTTGATGAGCTGACATGTTTGTCAACCTCAGAGGGTTAATTGGATTTACTGCAGTGCAGTTTGCGTACTTTACGCATTACGTACTTTTATTATTATTGTAGTATTTTCCATGCAGCACTGCAGGTTCTGTTTTGACTCTTCCAATTCATTAAATCTTATAAATGCTAAGCATCACGATGGATATTGTAACGCCGGGGAGTGCTGACGAGGCGGACACATACACTGAGAGAAGCGAGATTTATTAGGGGCAAATCCATTCTCAGGGTCTAGACAGTCCAGGGTCAGAGAGCCAACAAAGACAGAACGAGGGACATGCATTACAAAAAAGGAAAACAGGCTAAACAAACAACGGAGGCTAGCAGAATAAACACCAAACGATACAATACAATACAAAGACCAGCAAACTCATAGGGGAAAACACAGGGCTTAAGTACAGACACAGGTTAACAAGACACAGGTGGTTAACAAGAGGGTTAACAAGAAACAGGTGAGGACCAATCAGGGGCAGAGTCTAGAAACAAGGGGGCAGGACAGGGAAGAATCAAAACAAGGAAGCAAAACAAAAGCACATGGAGGACTGGGAGGGGCCAATCGTGACAGATATCATGTATTGTAACAAAGTCTTGAATTATCGTGATATGATGCTTTTGCCGTGTCGCCCACCCCAACTTCATACTGAGGGACAGGCAAGACTCAAGAACACCCTGACCAAATCAAACCTGTCAGGGTCAAAAGACAAGAGATGCAGAGGAGGGAAGGATGAGAGGAACAGGTAGAGACTGATCCTGCACTGCCAAAATAGTCCCTCTGAGAAAATAAACTGTGATATTTAATAATAGTAGCGCCTGAAGCTAGAACAATGTGCCATCATTTCAGTTTTCAGATATAGGAAATGTTCCTTCTCTGCCCATAAACTTGGGACACTTGGCTTATCAGAATGCTGTTAATGCAAAAATGTTTCTTTATCAGATTTTTATCAAATTTGTTTCTTTATCAGATTGGAATAACTTGTAATGATACATATTAGCAGGCAAGCACAGCGACACAGACAACTCTCTCCAATATTTTGAACTTGGACTGCTGTATCCATTTTAAATGTTTCAGTATTACATATTGCTTCTTTAACAGGGAAATTGCACCAGGCTTAATTTCAAAGGAACCTATTATGCTTTTCCAGCTTACTTTTAGTGTGTTATATCGAGTTTTGTGCGTGTAAATGGTCCGCATTGTTACAAAGCTCAAGGTACACACCAGAGAGAATAACTTGCTTCCACAGAAACCACTTTTCTCAGCTTCCTGGAACGCCTTGTTGGAATTCCAGGCCTTTCTTTTGTTACAAGACACTGCAATCTCATAACACGTTTGTTACTGCCTGCCTACCGGCAAGTTTGGCACACCCTCACACAATGCACTGCAACTACTGGAGGTTACTGTTCAGTTTTGTAGCCACGTCGAGAAAGATGCTGACCTGACTTTCAGGACTGGACTGATACAGCAGAACCGACACCACTGGCAAAATAGCCACCAGCTGCTCAGGAGAGAAGAGTGTGTCTGTAGACTGCAAGACAGGGGCAGAACACGTAGGGAGGTTGGAACCGCTGAAGCATGTAAATCGATTCACACCCCAAAAATAAAATTGTGAACTTTGAAAGCGTGAAATTGTGAATATTGAAAGCACACTGTAGCCATGTCAAGACAGATGGTAACCTGACATTTAGGACTAGACTCTGGTTTAAACTGATATGGCAGAACTGACACCATTGGGAAAATAGCCACACCGGTGTTTACAGCTGCTCAGGAGAGAAGAGTGTCTGCAGACTACAAGGCAAGGGCGGAACATATAGGGGTGGACCCACTGGGGTGGTTGACAGTCAGAGTAGAGTGGGTGAGATGACCAGTCAGAGTACATTGGGCATATCAGAAGGCAGGGCTTAAAAACACAGGGGCTTTAATAGAGGGTGAATAAAGATGCACACTCTGAGAAAAAATAATGTGTTTTGCAGCCCTGAAGCATGCAAATCTATTCCCACCCCAAAAATAAAATAGTGAACATTGAAAGCCATGAAATTGTGAATATTGAAAAGGGGAGAATAGCACTCTTGTTTTGGAGGATGCCAGTCGCGTGTTTACGTTTTGTGGGGTAGATATCTGAAAATAGCATGGGAATATATGCTGGCATGTGCGTGTCTATTTGTGAGGGAGGTCACACAAGACTCAAGTGTTATCAGGCTGCTTTCAGTAAGCTTCCTCAGTGTCTCTCACTCCCTTGTTTGAAGTGGGGAGGAAGGAAGACCAGGCCCAGCATGCCAGACTCTTCCACTCACACGACCTCATCTCTCATAAGAGAGAGAGGGTGGGGTGGAGTTGCCCTTCATTTTCCATCAGTAGCCCTCAGAAGTTGCCAGCCGTATGGAAAAAAACACAGGTGGTTCTTCAAGGGTTCTTTAATAAAAGCAATGATTCTATATAAAACCACAAGTTCATATACGGTTCTATATAAAACCATGCTTAAATGGTTCTTTGGATGGAGAAATGGAGTTAATGGAGTTACCCAGATCAACAGAGAAGTTGTTGTACATGCTTTTATATTCACTCTTTAAAAAGATGGTTCTTCACAGGTTCTTTAGTAAAGACCATCCTTCTATATAGAACCACAAACACACAAACATTTGCTTGCTTAAAGGGATCTTTACATGATGAAATGGCTCATCAGATTGATGGAGAATAGGCTATATATGGTTGCATCTAGAACCTTGTAAATATGGTTCTTCTATTTTAAAAATGCTTCTATATAGAACCAAAAAAGGTTATTCTATTGTGTTGATGTCAAGTTTGTAATGGTAGAAGAACCCTTTTTTTGGTGCTATATAGAACCCTTTTCAAATATAGAACCATATAGAAAACCATATAGAACCAAATATGGAACCATAAACAACACATCCTGCATCACTCTGAAGAACCCTTTAAGCATACAAATGGTTCTTTGGGTGTTCATGGTTCTTTACAGAAGCACTGTCTTTACTAAAGAACCATCAACAAACTACCTTTTTCAAGAGTGTGCAGCCTTTTTGAAAAGTGGTTCTAGATCGCTCCTTCTATTGTTGCAAGCTTGACATCATAACAACAGCAGAACCCTTTTGGTGCTGTATTGAACCATATACAACACATTCTGTATCGATCTGAAGAACAATTTCACCATGCAAAGAACCATTTAAGCATGAAATGGTTCCATATTGAACCCATGGTCCTAAATAGAAGCGTTGAAGAACCATCTTTTTAAAAGTGTAGGTTATTGACACAAGTGAAAAAATTCTGCTGAAAGTGTAGAAAGTTTTCAATCAATAAAGTACATCTGATTCATTACTTAACTGCCTTAAAAACCAATATTAGAGTAGCTATAGCCCCCTTAATGCTATTTAGCCCCTCACTCCCAAGTAAATGTACATTACTTGTGAAAATCTTGCATAGTTCTCATTCACAACATACTGTAATAGCAGGGTGTGACCTGCTGCTGTAATACAGCGCTGCCTCTGCTCTACTGCCAGAGTTTCTAATGTAAAGTTATTCCATTCAGACCTCAGAAGTTGTAGGCCAATCATATCAGACCTCATTAGTTCTAGGCCACAGCAGAGCCAGTGATGTTTAGTGGGGGGTGGTCACCAAATAGCAGTTTTCTGATACAATCTCTTGCTGATCCACTGATGAAGTTGAACTGATGAAGTTCAAGGGCCATTCAAAAATATTGTTCTGAGGGTCCATGCCCTCAGACCCCCTTAGTTCTGTAAGGGGAATTCCACCAAATAGTCCAAATTGTCTATAATTAGACTATTAAGATGATAGATTCAGAGTGATTTGATCTGAAATGGTCCGTTCTGTAGAAATTATGGGCAGAGTCATGGGCAGAATTGTTTACAGTGGTGGTGAAAGGAACCAGATGTCTAAAATGTTTAATACCTCTAAAATATACCAGAAAACACACAAACACGTTGTCTGATGGCCGGGATGCACCAAGCTGACGTTATTTAAGAACTAGTGCCAACTGTGTCAGACTGATGATCCGTCAGCCCACCGTCGTCTTTCATCTCTTGTGAAAATTTGTGTTCGAACACATCACGAAGATTAAAGCTGACAGGCAACATGCATGTAGTCAAGGCGCCTGTGTGAAAGAGAAAGACTCTCCATTGTGGAATTTGTCAGTTGGCTAAATCTGTAAAACTGCAGTGTACAGAGTCAAGACTACGCTGTTTGAATGCATTATAAACTTCCAATCTCTGTTTAAGTGAGGCCTGTTGTGTGAAAGTGAAAGTGAGCCTTAGGAAAGCTCGTCTGGGTCGTCTGGGATTCTCTGCTCTTCCAACTGCTACCACGGCTCTATCAGGACGAAGTGGTTAATGATGATGATGATGATGATGGTCATTGTTTAGCCTACATCAACCATGAATGCCGAGCTTCTGTGTTTGGTATTCTTAACTAAATAGAGCTGCAGCACTGGCCTGCCTCAGGGAGGCGCTGTAGCAAATGGGTTCATGGCCTAGTAATGACAGTGCCCAGTATGTGCCGCAGCATGCTTATAAATCTGAAAACTTGCCAAATTTCCTGAGAGTTTGGTGGAAAGAGTGAATTGTTACTCATTTCGCAAAATGATTTATCTTTCTATTATTTTCAACCCTATTCACCATGAGCTGCACTACAGTCCCCAACATGCACTGCAACATAATGTGTGTCTATGGGCACAAAAAAAAAAAAAAAAAAAAGATGCCAGGTGTTTAGTTCAAGCAAACAGTTACATCAGGGACAGTTAAAGAGGTTATCTGTAAACAGTTATCTGTAGCAATGCAGTCTATTGTTTGTGGTCTGTTGTTTTGTATAAAACAATTTGCTTTTATTTTATTATGAATTATGAACAAGTATTCAGTGCCTTTCTTTTGCTGCTGCAGTTCTGGCCAGTTCAGGTCAGGAAATAAAAACACAGCTGACCCACATATTTGTTGAGATTTTTTAATATGGCCTTTTAAGTTTCACACCCCTTCTCTATGGCAAATGAGTTAGCCACTAGCCAGTGCTGGAGCAGCTGGCCAACACGGGACCCTCCGAACACGCACACACTTTCTAAGCCGCTTTTCCCTCAGGGTCGCTGGAGCCTATCCCAGCGGTCATTGGGCGGAAGGCAGGATACACACTGAACAGATCGCCAGTCCATCGTAGGGCAGACAGACAGACATACACAATCACTCACACACTTAAACCTAGGGGCAGTGCAACATGCCCAATTGGCCTGACTGCATGTCTTTGAGGAGGAAACCAGAGAACCCAGAGGAAACCCATGCAGACACGGGGAGAACATGCAGACTCCACACAGAGAGGACCCCGGTCGCCCGGCCGGGGAATCGAACCCAGGCCCTCCTTGCTGTGAGGCGACAGCGCCACCCTATCCTCCGAACACCAGGGAGTATTTCGGACACTAACTAAGGGTAATGACTGGCCACCGATGCTCGTCAACAGCCTGACACTGTATGGTGGCCCGTGGTTGGTGTGGTCTATTCAGGTCCTGAGACACTGTTTTACAATTGCTTTCAGATCAGGTTTTAGCCTGAAACATATTTTTTTACAGTTCTCTTCATGGTGGAGAAGTACACGCAGGGTGTTGTATGGCAAAAAACCCTTTTTTTGGTTTTACTACTTTACTGAAGATGGTTCCTTAAGACTTCTTTAGTAAAGGGAACGGTTCTATATAAACCCATTGGCGAGCTTAAATAGATCTTTGCATGGTGTGTTGAAAGGTGTTTCAAACAGCACCAAAACGGGTTCTCCTATCGTTTCAGTGTCAAGCTTCTAATGATAGAAGAACCCTTTTTGGCGCTTTATCGCAACCCCTGGTTTCTATTGCTACCACTGTAAAGAGAGTCAATAGGTTTTGTTTATAATATACACATGTAAAAAGGATGGTGCTTCAAGGGTTCTTTAGGAAAGAAAATGGTCTTCAGATTGAGGGAAAATGTGCATGAATGTGCTATAGATGATTTTGCATGGAACCTTTTTGGGAAGGGTTCTATGTAGCACCCAAAAGGGTTCTTCTATTGTTACAAGCTTGATCTCATGATAATAGAAGAGCCTTTTTCAGAAATGTTCCATGTGGACCCATCTACAGAACATTCACCTTCAATCTGAAGAACATGGCTCTATATGGAACTATTTTACTAAAGAACCCTTGAAGCACCATCTTTTTAAAGAGTGAACCATTTCACATCTCTGAATGACTTTGGTTACATTTCAATGACTGATTCTCAACTATATTTACCTTTAAACCTTGGAAATCATTACTCCTAAGGAAGACTCAGTGAATGTATCATGGATATTAAGAATTGGATGACCCAGAGCTTTCTTCAGCTGAATGATAGTAAAGCAGTGGTTATTTTGTTTGGTCCCCCAACAGTAACCAAGGACTTGAAAGAAAATTTGGGTTCTTTAACCCCTTTTATAGAAACACAAGTTAAAAACCTTGGGGTCGATTTTGATACTGGTCAAGGCTAGTTTCTTCCAGCTCAGGACCATCTCCAGGTTTAAATCATTTTTTAATGCTTCATATTTGGAAAATGTTATTCATGCCTTTGTGACATGTTGATTGGTTTACTGTAATGCACTGTATTTTGGAATTAATGAAGCATCTCTGGCTCGTTTACAACTAGTTCAAAATGCTGCAGCTAGAATATTAACTGGTACAAAGAAAAGAGAGCACATTACTGTAATTTTAGGGTCCTTACAGTGTATTACAGTGCATAATGCTCCCAGTGCATTACTGAATGCAATATAAAATAGCATTGATGGCAGTCGTGGTCTGGAGGTTAGGGAACTGGCCCCGTGACCGGAAGGTTACCGATCCCCAATGGCGACAGTCCATGACTGAGGTGTCCTTGAGCAAGACACCTAACCCCCAGTTGCTCCCCGGATGCTGTGGATAGGGCTGCCCACCGCTCCAGGCAAGTGTGCTCACTGCCCCCTAGTGTGTGTGTATTCACTAGTGTGTATGTGGTGTTTCACTTCACGGATGGGTTAAATAAGGAGGTGGAATTGTCCCAGTTGTGGGACTAATAAGTATCACTTAAACTTACTTAAAAGTTTGAATGAATCCATCACTTTTAACGATTCCTCGGTCTCGTCTTAAACAAAAAGGGGATTGTTCTTTTGCTGTCACTGCACCAAGACTTTGGAAAGGTCTTCCAAGTGGCATCAGGCATGCTTCTTCTGTGACTGTTTTTAAAACAAAGCAAAATAAAACACATTTTTATCAATTAGCATTCAGCTGTCGTTGACCTGTGGACTGGGGTCTGTACACTGTTGTGTGAATGTATGGTAGTGATGTTCGGAAGGTGGGAATCCTTCTTTTTGTTGTATTGTAAAGCACTTTGGTTATAAATGTGCTCCATAAATCAAATTTACTTACTGATTCATGCAGTGATTTTGAAAAAAAAGAAAATCAGAAAATTTAGCTTTTAATGGCAGATTATTAAAGCAGGATAAATGTCCTGATTACATTGCACAGTAATTCTTGTCATCCCATAGATTTAAAGGAAATGAGATGGTTTTTGTCCTGCACCTCTTTCAGACTCACATGGCTGTGCATGGTTTGCAGGTCACCCTGGCCTGGCAGAGCTGATCCTGAAAACAAACAACGAAAAAAAGAAAGCGAATAAAAACACAAGGTGTTGACATTTTTGGCAGCGGAGGAAAGCGCACTCGTCTATCTTCCCCTGAAAGGTCACCGTGTTTCTCTGCGGCGTCGGCTCCGCATGTGAGGAACGCAGGAGATGGAAAAACAAACCTGATGTGGCCGCTTGAGAAGCAAAAACAACCCAGTGGGGAAACTTACAAAACAGAGAGCTCGGAGGAAGTAATTCAGACCACTGGCTTGGACCTTTTCGTCTTGAGCTAGTGAAAAGCAGGGAGCGCTGTACTACGATGTGGCCTTCGGATGGAGAGCCGGTGGGTGAAGTTATGAATGGCTCCAGGGCCTGGCTGAGCGTGAAGCTTGTGTTCCAGTAACTAAACCAGTAACTAATCCCAAACACCAGAACTGGAAAAGGCAATCACAGATGTGATGACATTAGTAGAGCTGTGTGGTGTTAACATCTTTCCGCAGGTTGTATAATAGCGTGTGATATTGTAGAGACTGTGGACGTTCTGGATAGCTTTGCCTACTACAGTTATTAACAACAAAGGTTCCAGCAGTCAAGAAATACACACAGCGCTCAGCACAACAAGGATGAATGAGCTTAGGAGATTGTCAAATGTCATGATCTCTATAAACAAGGATCAGAATTGTCCAGGCTGCAGTCTTTTCTATATTTTTCTATATGTGAGAGCTGGGCAATAGTGTTGTAGCAACTATGATTAATAATCATTTTGTTTAATATCCATAATGACAAGTGAATCTACACATGTCTCCTGATTTTATATGTGATGGTAAGAAAAATCTGGGAAAAAAAGGGTTTTTTTGATGCTATGTTGCCTTACAATGCCTTACATGCACTTCTCCACCATGGCTGGCTTTAAAAAGTACATTTTAAGCCACATTGTACCTCATAATGTTTCAGGCATCAAACTTAGAGGCATTAAATGTTTCAGACGTCTGGTTCCTGTCACCCCCATTATGAACAATTCTGACTCAGGTTTCTCTAGAACAGAGCGCTTCACACTAACATCCTCTGAATGATGCAGTTAACATCTTAACAATTTAATTATGCAGAAATTCAGAGAAATTCTCATTAGAAAGCCTGAAGACCTAAACAAAAGAACCGGATATTCTGGAGAAACTCTACCCATATGGTCACTAGAAGTCAGAATCAACATGATGATTATAAGAACTGGGTTTTCCAGTGAAGTGGATAAAATAGGATTTATCAGAAGAAGGTTCCTCCCTAAGGCACCATGGAGGTTAAAATATGCATGATAGATAGGGGAGACACTGAAATGTGGGTGTGTGGAGGGATTTGGGAAGGCCAGGCTTGGAAAACATGTAGTTTCCTTGGAATGCGTGTCAGGGGACACTGGGGGCAGAGAACAGCAGAAAACGTGTTGTGATGTCTTTCAAATGTCTTTGCTTATGATTCAGCTGAGAAGTGAAAAAAAAGGGGATGGTTGAGTTACATGTATTTAGGGAGGTTGGATAGTGTGCTGCCAATGGGAAAGTGGTCATTTTACATTCCTAGTTACACCTCCATGCAACCCAAAAGCTTCTATAACCCTGGATTTATGACCACTGTCAACCTTGTGTACTCCAAGCTTAACTATCTGCGCACACGCACACATATTTCTTTCACCGTAAACACGTCTGGATGTCTTTCATCACAAATGCAGAGATTTAGCGGTGAATTTTGGGTCAAAGATCAGGCCAAGCCATAGACTGAAAAAGGCAGGGAACCGCTTTAGAAATTTAGAACAGCTTTGTCATAAAAGAATGGACTGTGGCTTCATTACATTGGTCATGATTATTACCACAGAAAATTACAGCCATACATGCTTGGAGGCTTAGCAGCCTTTCAGAGATGCCTCAAGGCGCTATGTGGCAAAGCTTTTTTTAAAGATAAAAGTACTAGTCATTGCTAGGGATGCACTGATACTGGTGGTGGTATTGGGTATTGGGTTCATTTATTCATAAAAATACAACAACATCAATATCTGATACCAACTCATACCATGTAATGTAAGCCAAGTGTATGCTGATGCATTAATGAACAAATTGCATGAGCTGGTAGTGAATGAGATGGTTCCCCAGTACAGATGGAGACATGTAGGCTAACAAAACAGAGGCGAAAAAAAGATTGACGTTTGCTACCAAAGTCTGTCCATGCCATGTATGTTAAATTGGCACCCTTCAGGGCCCAAGGCCTTGATCAGCAAGGACTGGATCCTGACACATGTAGTCTATGCCAACTATACCCTGTTTGATTGCGTAGAATTATTAAGTATAAATGTTAATATGGAGATATTTTTGTAAAATAGGCTATAGAGGGACTGCATTAGCCTACTGTGTACATCACTACCTGGCTTTTAGCTTGAGTGCACGTGTTAGCAGAGCTGCTTTAGCTCAGTTTCTCAGCATGTTTGCTCGGTGCTAGGTGTACACCAGTTTTCATGAATGAAACAACTTTATTGGAAATTGTTCATAGACAGAGTTGTCTGTATATCTGCATTTCGCAAATCTTTGGTGACTCACACTGTATGTTTGAATAGACCCGTCATGTATGGGCAGTGTGAGTCATTAAAGACCAAGATTTCTAAAATACCTAGCTCTAGAGGACGTTCAACTACAGCTCAACTAACCCAACAGAAGATGAAGAGATGAAGTAAATCTTGAAATGTGAGCTCTTCCAATGCATTAGTGTCAGATGTGATTCCTGTCTCTGTGCTAAACAGTCTATCATTGAAAGAGATAGATAAGGATCAAAACTATAAAATGTACTCAGAGCTACAGCTACTTAACTGTAAGTAGGTAAATCATTATGGTAATCTGTTTTTAAAGCATCAGTACTAAAAACACAGGTACTTCTACTTGGTTTGAAGAAAATGGTATCAATGCTTCACTAGTCTTGCCATTCATATGATAAAACAGACTGGACTGAGGGAAGCAGATATATCAGTGCTCTAAATTCTAAACATAATGCATAATGGAGGCTTAAATCGTTCAAGACTTCACAAGATATGTTTCCATTCTTGGAAGCTAATTATCACCATGAGAATGGTTATCAAGCAGCCCTAAACTGTTATATCCTCAGTCATATCTGATCATTTATGCCAGCGGCATTGTGTATCGCGGAAGCTTTGTCATGCGGGCAGAATAGGGCTGAGCGTTTGAGATGAATGTTTGCTTTTGATTCTAAAACCGCTGCTCATTGGCTTTGCCTGCTTTGGACCAGTACTAAATTTCCTATTGTGATAAGAGACAAAGACCAGTGAGTCATGCTTCTCTATTTGTGTCTGAGAGGACCTTGACTTGCTCACTGTTGCTGCTGGGGCCTTTGATAGCGCTGCTTCCCTGTCAGCTGCAACTGTGATCTGTATCTTGGCGTGTACCTACAGGGGCTATGTGGGACCGCCGGTGTATCATAAGCATTTTAGATTGGGAAGCGTATGGAAATTCCACCTCACTGCAATCAGTCAAGAGTAGAAGAGGTGAGAACAAGTCACTAAGTTACAAGTAAAAAGTAAGTCGCAAGGCTTCATACTCAAGTCCAGAGTCAAGTCCCAAGTCAAGATAGTCGAGTCTCAATTCAAGCTCCAAGTCAGTACAGGTGAGTCTCAAGTTGAGTCCCATGCCAGTAGTCCTAAACTTCGAGTCCTAAACAAAGTCAGTCTGCATTGCCACAACTCTGAATAATGGTAACAGTACTACAGCCTTTTAATGACAGCATGTTAACAATGTATATAAATGACTGTATATAAATGTTTTATTATAATTTTTTTTACCCTTCTAACTAAAATACAAAATGCATGGTACACAGATTAGCATGACAGGCATACTGGTATACACAAAGAATTGTGCACTACATGTGAAAAGAATTTTAAAAGTACTGCTGAATTTAATTAACCTTTACATTTGAAGATTTGGGGGAAATTGGGTGCATAGGATTAAAATAAAAACTAGCTCAGCACTAAAAACAACTGCTAGTTTGAATTGAATTTAGATGGCAACAGAAACCAAAACAACTGAGCTGAAGAAAGTTTACAGAAAAGACATCAAAATGATGGTGAACATGCGAAGCTGAAGTTTTTTCCACCACCTTCTTATTTGAATTTTCCGTTCCACCTTAAATGGTGTAGCAGTTATGTTTTGGTGTCTATCTACTACACCATTTACGGTGGCACGACAAATTCCAAAACAAGGCTTCAGCTTCGTGGTGCAGAAGCTGTTAAAATCGGCCAAACAGAGAGATCCATGTTTCTTTAGTTTGTCTATCATGAGGAAAATAGTTATTTTGCCTGGTGAGTTTCCCCAGTAAGACTGGAGTTTAAGTGCTGGGCGACAGTGCATTGATGCTGTTGATGCATCACTTGTTTCCAGCTTACGGAGGCGAACTTGAGCTCTAATGCTTGAAATTAAATAAACCGAGTCATTTGACAGTGCTGCTGTTTACAGGAAATGAATCCATTCACATGAAAAATGATAAGCTTTGTAGAGAGTCCCATCTGCAGTCAGACTCTCCACATTTCTACCACTTTGAGTCTCAAGTCTTTCCAAGTGAGGACGCTCAAGTAAGAATCAGAGTCTGAGTCGCTGGTGTTGAAGTCTAAGTTGAGTCCCAAGTCTTTCTGGATTTTCTCGAGTTGAGTCTAAAGTCATCAGTATATACGAAGCTCAGCTTCAAATGAATTCAAACAGTTTGAGTTCAAAACAGTTTTCTACACAGGACGTGAGGCAAGTGATTCTTCATTGTTTATCTAGAGAATGTTTAACACCTAAGAACATCTCCATTACAGCTTGGTTCAACTTGAAAACATGACATCAACATCCTGCTCAAAACCAGCCAAAGCAGAAAGTCCTTGCTGACACGCTAACACCATCTGTAGTCTGTTTTTGAAATGATGGGAAGAACTCACAAACAGTGCCAAAGTTCAAACTCTAACCTAAACAAATGGGTTTCATAGCTTTGCATGAGCAACCATTCATGGCCTTTGTGGCATATACTGTCTTAAAAATGTTTAGGATTATCTCTTTAACAGTAGTTCCACTCATGTCAGCAAACCATCATATGTGTCTGGGTTGAATGGAAAAAATATAAGCCACGATGGAAATTCTGCTTTAATGTAGGCCAATTAAGAACATCCTATATGTAGAAAGTAACGAGGGGGAGCACTACTTCTTTATGAGAGAGCACTGACAGAGGCCGCAGTACATCTAGCCAGTAAACTGCAGCGATGGTTAATTTACTGACCGCATATGACAAGTTAAGTCAAGCCAAGTTGACCTTTATTATGCCTGAATAGGGAAATTCAACTGACAACGAAGGTTTCTTTGCAAAAGAAATACAATGTTTATGAACAATTAAGGACATAGATAGAGATCACAGTACAACAGTAAAGAATGAGGTATGCCTTCATCCTAGCCAAGATGAAATATGCCTTTATCCTATCCTTTATCTTGCCAAGATGCACTCATTAATAAAGCGGTCGCCCAGCCGAAAGGCCAGCTAATGTTCTCTATTAAATGTTTGGTTTTATAGCCAAACAACTTAGACCATAAGGTGGCCACATATAAAGAAAATCAATGACTTGAATGATTTACCAAGATAGAAGGGCCCATAAATAAAAAGGGGTAAAATTGCTTTCCAAGGACAATGAATCACATTATGTCAGGGTTGGAGTTGCGTGTGCGAGCCATTGCGTGCACTTGAAGTGAACAAAAAGTGACCAGCCCGTGTGTGTGTGTGTGTGTGTGTGTGTGTGTGTGTAACGTTGTGTCAACAAGAAGAGCGTGCATGCATCTCCACACATGCGCTCTGGCTGTGTCCTATTGTGTGACTTGAGGAGTATTTGCATGTGCGTGAGGGATGTGGGAAACGGAGGGAGGGAGCAAGTGGCGTGCCGAGTGCCCAAGGCTTGGCTATTGTAGCATTAATGGAGTGCTTCTAAAGTAAGCTATGGAGTGAAAATGACCTTCTGTTCTAAGGCTACTGTACTACTTACAGTTTTTACAGATACTCTCCAACAGTTGTGCTGTTTTTTTTTTCTTCTTTTTATTATATGAGCATATAAGGAATAGAATACATGTAGACTTAAAAATGACCTGGGACTATTTTACAACCCCATTTCCAAAAAAAGTTGGGATGCTGTGCAAAATGTAAGTAAAAAACAAAATCCAATGATGTCCAAATCATTTAAACCCTATATTTCATTGAAAATAGTACAAAGACAACATGTAACAAGCTGAAACTGAGAAATTCCATCTTTTTTTTTTTTTTAAATATTTGCATTTTGAATTTGATGCCAACCGCATGTTCTGAAAAAGTTGGGACAGGGGGCAACAAAAGACTGGTATAGTTGTGTAATACAAAAAAACACCTGGTTGTTGATTGACAACAGATCGGTAACATGACTGTGTAGGAAGTTACATTTGCCCAGTTCTGTGTGCTGAAGTGGGAAATTTGGCGTATTTTCTGATATATATATATATATATATATATATATATATATATATATATGAGGTAAGTAAGTTCTGTAGTCGCTAATTCCTTTTTTGTGTTTCATTTCTTTCTCTTATGTTGGTAGCAGCATCTGTCCTGCTTTGTGACTGACCACACCTCTGACTTTTGAGGTTTCTTGTTCTGTTTTAGACTTAGAGTGCAACACGAAACAGAGAAATACAGTTAACTTCACATCCTGTGCTGGTAGATGCAGATTTACTAAGATGCTATGCAACAGTTCTAGAAGTTATTCAGTAATTAGCTTCATTTTGGACCTGATCATTTTGAACTTGTTGTTTTGAAGAGGTCATTTTGGTTAAGTCATTTAGTTTTACTTGAGTATGGGTTTAGGGCAGAGGTGGCCAATAATACAATATTGCGAACCTTCTAGAAAGTTTTATGTCAGGATATTTACTTTTTCAGACATCTGATCCGTTGGAACAGAGGAAAAAAAAGTACTTGTGCCACATTAAAACAAACACTCTCCATAATGAAGTGAATATGATGATTTTTATTTAATATTTGTTTAATATAAAAGTGTTCCAGTCCGCCTGGAAGGAGAGCCTTATATAGACTACAGAAGAGCTCTCTCTCCTCTCTCACAGAAAACAATAAGAATAATCCTAGACTACTATTTAGCACCATTTTTAAAATAACAGAGAATACTTACTGAACCCCAGACGCCATTAGCCTATAGCAGCAATGATTTTATCAATTTCTTTAGTGATAAAATCGAAATAATTAGGCTGAAAATTCAGAAACACACAGTTACACTCTGTAAACCTGCTATCTTATAATGCCAGTCTAGATCCGGAGAATATTACAATCACTGCAGAGAGGCTGGAATCGTCTACCTTACTTCAAGAAAATAAACTAGTTAAAATTGTTACTTCCGCAAAATCTTCTACTTGTATGTTAGAACCAATTCCTACAGGGTTACCCAAGGAAATTTTACCAGAAATAACCAAGCCTATTCTGTCAATAATAAGCTCCTCTCTTAGTCTCGGATACATCCAAAAAACTTTTAAACTTGCAGTAATTAGACCACTGACTAAGAAAGCTAACCTCGATCCCTGTGATTTATCAAATTATAGACCTATCTCGAATCTCCCCTTTATATCTAAGATCATGGAAAAAGTGGTACCAAAACAATTAACTCTTATTTGCATAGGAATCATCTATCTGAAAATTTTCAGTCTGGTTTTAGTCCACATCACAGTACAGAAACAGCACTAGTAAAAATTGTAAATGATTCATTATTCTCTGACAAAGAAAATGTTTCTCTGCTAGTTCTTCTTGATCTTAGTGCAGCATTTGACACAATAGATCGCGTAATCTTACTAGATAGAGTAGAAAACCTTGTAGGGGTAACAGGAATGGCTCTTTCCTGATTCAGGTCCTACCTCATTGATTGCTATCAGTTCATTAATGTAAAGGGTGAATCGTCTGTCCTTGCAAAAGTAAAGTATGGTGTTCCACAAGGCTCTGTTTTAGGGCCTATATTATTCACAATTTATATGCTACCATTGGACACCATTATCAGTAAACACAGTATAAATTACCACTTGTATTCCGATGACACTCAATCAAACAAACCGGATGATAAAATCAAACTTGGCAAGATTGAGGAACGTATAAAAGACATAAAAGACTGGATCTCGAGTAACCTTCTCTTGCTTACCTCGGATAAAACAGAGGTCCTGCTTCTTGGTCCAAAAGCAACTAGAAACAAACTGTCTAACTTAACACTTAAACTTAACAATTTCTCAGTCGCATCAAGCTCATCTGTTAAAAATCTTGGTGTCGTGATGGACCCTGATCTGTCCTTCGACACACATATAACTAATATCACTAGAACAGCCTTCCTGCATCTCCGCAATATTGCTAAATTAAGAAATGCATTATCTCTACAGGATGCAGAAAAACTAGTTAATGCTTTTATTACTTCAAGGCTAGATTACTGTAATTCCCTGCTGTCTTGATGTCCCAGCAAAAGCCTTAACAAGCTTCAGCTAGTCCAGAACGCCGCAGCCAGAGTCCTCACAAGAGCCAGAAAGTTCGACCATATTAGTCCAGTTTTATCAGCCCTGCACTAGTTACCAGTTAAATTTCGCATTGATTATAAAATTCTATTATTGACTTATAAAGCTCTAAACGGACTTGCCCCTCAGTACCTGAGTGAACTTCTCTCCTACTATGAACCATCGCGCCTACTTAGATCACAAGGTGCTGCTCACTACTGGTACCTAGAATTAATAAAGTTACATCAGGGGGGAGAGCTTTCTCATACAAAGCCCCCCAGCTCTGGGATAATGTTCCTGTTAATGTTCGGGACTCAGACACAGCCTCAATCTTTAAGTCTAGGCTAAAAACTTACTTGTATAGTCAAGCCTTTGGTAATTAGTCTTCCCTGTCAGATCTAGACCTGCCGGAGTCTCTGCTGCTCTGTTATACTGTAATCTGTGGTCAGCCACTCTTTACAGAACTGACTCTGTGTTTGAGTCTGTCTTTTTCTTTGTCGAGTTGAACAGCTGCCCATCCTGTGCATCTGATGCTGTTGGCCCTTTTGCCCTGATCGGGTGCCACTGCTCACCAGCCATCAGCTTGACCACTGCTGCTGCTGCAGCTGCATTATCATAAACTAATCAAATTAGCCACTGCTTTCTTTTTTCCCCCACTTTGTTCTATAAAACTTCATAGTAACAATGTTTGCTATCTGGTGTCGACCGTAGGAGGACAGGTTCCCCTTCTGAGTCTTTGTTCCTCTCAAGGTTTCTTCCTCTTTTAGGGAGTTTTTCCTTGCCACCGTCGCCGCTGGCTTGCTCATGGAGGCTTGGACTCGGATTTTTCTTTTCTTTCTTGATGTAATACTGATTGTTCTGTAATGCTGCTTTGTGACAACACCTGTTGTAAAAAGCGCCATATAAATAAACTTTGCTTGCATGCTTGCTTGCTGTTTGGTAGTTTTGCATTAAATCCAATTAAGCAGGACTAGTTTTGCTCTGTGTATAATGAAGATCAGCGTTCTGAGTAAGTACAGCCACTGCACACTAGATGGCGCAGTTGTTTGCTCTTTAGGGTTTCTCAGTAGTGCTCTTAGGCTTACTAGTGAGACAGTGGCAGATTTGAGTGATTCATAGCCATTTATGGCAAAAGAGAATCACTGTGGAAATTTGTGCTGAGGCCTGCTCTCCAGAGTAAGCGAACTCCGCTTAAGCTTGGCTCATTATTTTAGCCTGCCTGAGACATTGCAGAGGAAGGCGTGGGCAAAGCAATCTGTGACACATTATTAGACTGCTCAAAGTTTCAGACAGTTGCATATCTATCTATCTATCTATCTATCTATCTATCTATCTATCTATCTATAGATATATCTTATATATATATATATAAAGAAATGAGCAGTGAAAAATTCACATATCACATATTGTTTATATTTCTTTTGAACTGGCCCAGGGGCCAGAAATCCAAATGTTAAGAAGAGCCGTTTTGTCTTTTTAAACAAAAATCAATTCCTTTTGAGAGCCACAACATTTTATATCCGTTTACTGAAGTAGTGTTTTACCATCTTGGTTGTAAATATGTCCCAGTATATGCTAAAGTACTAGCATAGAATTAAAAAATATAATATAAATGAAAACACACATTAACTATGCTCTGCTTAAAGCTTCAGTTCATTTATAGCTGCTTTTCTCGCATCTCCAGCAGGAAGCTTTTCCGCAATAGTAGAATAGTTTCTCGTAAAACGTCTCTTTTTATGGCACTGAAGTCACTTCTCATTTGCCAGCTGCGTGTTCGAATTGTCACGCTCCACCTTAAATGGTGCCTGAGGTGCCAGAATGTAATGGTGGAATGGGACAATTCAAATGAAAAGCTGACTTCAGCTTTGCAACTTTTTAGTGTTTGACAGTTTTTTGTTTTGTTTTCAGATTAAACGGATCAGGAAACCAGCTGGAGTGATTATGAATGCAAATGAGTCCATTCATCTGCAAATTATCGATATACGTCTTAAATCGTTCTCTACGTAGTTTCATTAGCTGCTAACTAGACGGGATTGTTGTCTGCATTGCTATGCTGACCAGAAGTCTGCGCATCAACCTTCAGGGTTAAAGGGTGAATTAGTAGTTCTACATTACCTCCAGCGTTTAAGACCATTTATTGTTAAACTGTGTTGAATGATCAGCAGAGCTTTATTTTACTGCAAAGGAGGATTTTGTGTTTCCTGGGCAGGATGCTGTTCACCACTAAACTAGCCGATACTGTACTGCTCTGTAAAAATGAGAAATTGTAACAGGAATCATTTGTGTTTTCAGTCACATCTAAAACAAATAACTTTTAGGTGATAAATTGAAATACCTTACATAAATAATATATATAGTAACATACTATGCTATTATAGTATACTATAGCGTATAATGTAACATCCTTTCTAGGGCTTAACCCACTGGGGAAAATGACTAATTGTGATTTTTCTTACCATATCGCCATTGTGGCTTTCTAGAATTTAGGCTTTTTTTTTTTCTTTTTTTTTTAGACTACTATATTTTCTTTTTTTTTTCAGGCCTGAATACTGAAAGTAGCCTGACTGCTGGTTCACGAACTCGGTGTTTTCAGATTAAACGTCTCCATTTAAGGCTTCTTAAGTCAACAATTAATTATGTAAGATATTATTCAAATAGCAACTCTTGTACTCTGTCAAATCGAGATTCCAATATCAAAACAATCCTTGCTCACAAACCATGACTAGCCGTTGGACTTTGACCCATACAAGCTGACATCTGGTAGCTCGAATGTTATCTCTCTAAACTTTGCATGCAGGTTTATAGAAGCCCTTGCAGCCGGCCTTCATAGGGACTTTCCTTAACATTTAGCACAAATGGAACATTCACTGTTAAGGAAGTGACCATGGATCTTTGTCATGGCAACAAACTGTTTGTTGTCAAAATCACCAGTTGTGTCCATTTGCGGGCGAAAAAAGTAATTATGAACGAATCCTCCTGCTTCCTGTTTCCCATGCAGATCACATAGGAATGTGAATGCCTATTCCATAGCGTGATCTCCTCTGTAAATCTGTCGTTCTACTCTGCTCTCGCACGTCAACAGTCATGTTCATTAGGCTGATAGCCTATCTGTTCTGTCCTGTTAGTCAGCCTGTATATCTGTCTAACCTAACCTATCTACAGGTTTGGGATGTCATGGAATACATGGCATAGTATTTTAAAGCCACATTCAGAAAACATAAATTAAGTAAGGTAGTGTTCAAAATACACCTTTTACCTTTTTTAGGGGAATACTTCTAGAATACTCACCCACTAAGTAATACACAATATAATATTTAAAAGAAACACTATCAGTACTTGTTTATGAACTGTTTTATAATCAGTTCCCAACATGTAGCAAACATACTCATTAGACAAACTGAGTTAATGGCCGGTCCACAAAGAACTGAAGTTCCTGCTAAAGCCTGAGTAGACAGATAAATCAGGATGATTAGTTATTAATCTCAGTGTTACTGAGCTCTGCTAAAGCCTGAGTAGACTGATAAATCAATGTAGTGATCAGTTATTAATCTCAGTGTTACTGAGCTCTGCTAAAGCCTGAGTAGACTGATAAATCAATGTAGTGATCAGTTATTAATCTCAGTGTTACTGAGCTCTGCTAAAGCCTGAGTAGACTGATAAATCAATGTGATGATCAGTTATTAATCTCAGTATTACTGAGCTCTGCTAAAGCCTGAGTAGACTGATAAACTAATGTGATGATCAGTTATTAATCTCAGTGTCACTGAGCTCTGCTAAAGCCTGAGTAGACTGATAAATCAATGTGATGATCAGTTATTAATCTCCTCACCAAGATGTATTGTAAATCTATTCTAAATATATTCTGAATGGGTTGCTTGTTTATATATTATAATGGGATAATTAAGACATTAAGGACTGTCTATCTATCTATCTATCTATCTATCTATCTATCTATCTATCTATCTATCTATCTATCTATCTATCTATCTATCTATCTATCCATTCCTCCATCCATCCATACATTCATTGTTTCCTTGCTGTCTTTGTCTCCTTCAGTTCTGTAATATTACCCTGTCTTTCGTCATATTTCCCCCCCATCACTGTGTCTGGGAGACAGAATGAGAGTTTGTTCCAGTGTGTGTGTGTGTGTGTGTGTGTCAGGCAGAAGGGCGGATGGGAATACATCACAGACAGACATCCAAAGCAAGTGAGCGAGGCATCGACTGTCGGCTTGTCTTGCAGGTGCAGACATGATCTTGTAAATGAGAACATCTCAGGCCAACCGTGAGAATTTTTAGGCTAAATGTGGTTAGAAACATGTGTCCAATTTCAATCCGGACTTTCAGGCCTACAAACTTTCGATGTACATTAGCAACACAGTCCACAGAGCTGTGGGGCTGGCTGTCAAATTCTAGGCCCTAAGGGGGATTATGCTGCCTTTGCTGCGAACTTCCAAAAAGGCAGCTTGGGATGCAGGCTTTAGCAGACTTAGCTTGTGGAATTACCCAGAATTCACAGCAAAAACACAATGAAAACACAGTTCCAAAAAATGAAAAATAAAAATTCTCAATTTTATATAAACAAACAAAGAATGTCTTCCAAAGTAAGTAATTCCCAATTCATGCGCAAATATGAAGATTTTGGTGTCTGCATCAACCAAAGAAATGAGTTCAGCTGCATTCCCCTCTGATGATGACCAGTGAGCATCACAGAACGTAGGGCAGAGGTCTGTGAGATCAGAGGCTGAGGGAGTCGGGATCCAGAGAATCAGATTGGGCAAATGACTGATGAGCGAGGGAACTAAAATTTCTAAACCAGTCCTCAAAATAAAGTGATGGCGCATTCGGTAGGACAAATATTCTGTTAGCCTACAGATGTATCATAACACTGTCGTCGGAAGAAAACCTCATATCTCCATTTTTTATGTTTTTCAGTTTTTGTCATAATCTGAGAATTATTTATTAACCAGAATAATTCTGGTTCCATTCACAAATGTTGGGAAGAGTAATTAGGGGACCATCTCCATTCCCTTTAATAGTGTTCCAGATTCACAAATGTGGGGAACAGTGATTAGGGGACCATCTCTGTTCCCTATAATAGTGTTCCCTGTAGCATTCCAGATTCACAAATGTGGGGAATAGTGATTAGGGGAGCATCTCTGTTCCCTATAATAGTGTTCCATGTAGTGTTTTTCAGTTTTTGTCATAATTTGAAAATGCCTGATGATGTTTGGACATTTCATGATGATTGCACTAAAAGAAATGACCCAAAATGACTTGGGAAAAAATTCTGGTTCCATTGACTTACATTAAAAGTAAAGTAGGTTTTTTCCTTCTCCTGTAAAGTTACCATTTTGGATATACAAGCTTTCCTCCCGACAACAGCGATAAGTAAGTGTGGCTGAAATCCACACTGAAAGAGCACAGACTTAAGGAATTTTGTTTAGTGGCTTTAGAGAGGCTGTACCCTTGTTAGCGGTACAATCCAGCACCAAAGGTTTAACACACACGCTGTCCCCAGACATGTGTCCTTGTTGTGATCTCTGTTCCTTATAATAGATCATATAGACTTCCAGATTTACAGCTGTAGAGAACAGTGATTACTGGACCATTTCTGTTCCCTATGATAGTGTTCTATATAGAGCTCCCAAGCCCATATTCATAGAGCTACTCAGTGTAAGAGTGCTGATCTATGACCTGCTATTGGCAGTGAGGTAGTTTTAAGGTAGCACTAAATTAAAGGTAGCACTGAATTTAAGGTGGCACAGATTTAAGGTGGAACTCTCTTTAAGGTAGCAATAAAATTCAGCATTTGGACTCTGAGAAGCTTCATAAATACAGGCCCTGATAAGAAGTAGTGATAAGAAAGTCATAATGGGACCATCTCTGTTCCCTGTAATAGCATTCTATGTAGTGCTTCATATTTGTTCATATGTGTTCCCTATGATAGGGATGTAGGGAATAGTGATAAAGGGACAGTCTCTGTTCCCTATAATAGTGCTCTATTACGTGTTGCAGATTCACAAATGTTGGGAAGAGTAAGTAGGGGACCATCTCTGTTCCCTATAATAGTGTTCCCTGTAGTGTTCCAGATTCACAAATGTAGGGAATAGTGATTAAAATACAGGCCCTTTTTTGTAAAATACAGGCCCTGAATTTCTAATGTAAGGACTAGTAATATGAAAGTGACAATGGGACCATCTCTGTTCCCTATAATAACGTTCTCTGAAGGGTTCCTCATTTTCTAAGAAGCGTCTGACTTTCTAAGATAATTATGATTAGCGGACGGTTTTCAAAACACTGCTTGCTTCTGGGAAAAAGGTTGCAAAGCTGTTTGGGCAGATTTACTGCCCGTTCAGCCGTTTCCCTTCAGGCTCAGGGAAGCAAAGGTGTCAAGAAAGGGAGAAGGTGGGGATAGCAGTTGAGCCGTGTGACGTCAAGCCCCGTCCATGTGCAGTCACGCTGTTGACTTTTCACTGGACAAACAGGCCCTACACATGCGTTAGCCCCAGCTCTGCATGAGTATGTGCTTTACCCTGTGTTGCCCAACCAGCTGTGTGGCGTAAGATGAGCATTCCTGAGAGATGACTGTGACAGGATCCTCGAGCTAATGTGCTTGTCTCAGGAGTGCTAATGACAGGGGAGAAAGGGAAACCGAAGGGCCTCATTTATCCCTGACGTCTGCACAAACACGAGAAATGAAAGGGTCCGGTCAGCCCAACATGAAGCACCGCCATACAGAGAAAGGAAAGCAATGCTCACCTACACCGCACACTCACTGTTGAAGCTGGCCAAAAGGCCTTCACCATGCCAACACCACAAATTGGAGAAATGAAAGCTGAAGAGAAACAGAGAAATGAAGATTAATACAACATCGAGACTGAGGAAGCAAGAGTTCATCCTGTCGAATAACAGCATTGACGGTTATGACCCCAGTTGTCTGTTTTAAGAAGTAATCAACAAGTGACAATCCCTGTCTGTTTTGCTATGTTCCATAATATGTATGTAGAATGTAAATAAAATAAAATGCAATGATGTGCAAATCATGTAAACCATATTTTTCAAGGAAAATACGACAAAGACAACATATCAAATGTTGAAACTGAGAAATTGTATTGTTTTTGAAAAATATAAGCCCATTTTGAATTTGATGCCAACAACACATTCCAAAAAAGCTGGGGCGGGGGCTTGTTTAACACTGTGCTGCATCACGTCTTCTTCCAAAAACACTCTGTAAGCGTTTGGGAACTGAAGAGACACTGCTGTAGTTTTGAAAGTGATATGTTTTCTCATTCTTGTTTGATATAGGATTTCAGTTCCTCAACAGTTCGGGGCCTTCTTTGTCATATTTTTCATTCCATAATGCAGCAAATGTTTTCAGTGGTGACAGATCTGGACTGTAGGCAGGTCAGTTTAGCACCCAGACTCTTTTAAGAAGGAGCCATGCTGTTGTAGTACATGCAGAAAATGATTTGGCATTGTGCTGCTGAAATAATCAAGGCCTTCTCTGAAAAAGACGGCATCTGGATGGCAGCATATGTTGCCAAAACATGTATCATTCAGCATTAATGGTGCCTTCGCAGATGTGCCAGTCACTCATGCTGTGTGCACTAATGCCCCCCTATATCATCATGAATACGGACTTTAGAACTCTGCACTAATAACAGGCTGAGTGGTCTTCAGCCTGGAGGACACAGTGTCCATGATTTCCAAACAGAATTTCAAATGTAGATTCATCGGATGATTTTCCACTTCCCCTCAGTCCTTTTTAAATGAGTTCGGGCCCAGAGAAGGTGGCAGCGTTTCTGGATCCTGTTTATATTTGGTTTCTTCTTTGCATTTTAAGGTTTTAACTTGCATTTGTGGATGCAGTGATGAGCTGTTTACACAGACACTACAGAATTATGTTTGTCTTTAATGCAGTGTTGCCTGAGAGCCAGCCAGCACTGCTTTTCAACTTTGTCCCTTGCATACAGAGATTTCTCCAGATTCTCTCATCTTTTAATGTTATTATGTATTGTAGACAATAAAAATTATTTGCTATTTTACATTTAGAAACATTATTCTTGAATTGCTGCACTATTTAATGGGGCAGTCTATCACAGAGTGGTGAACCTCTCCTCATCTTTACTTCTGAAAGACTCTCTGAGATGTTCTTTTATACCCAATCATTCTGACCTGTTATCAATCAACCATCAGGTGTTTTTTTTAGCATTATGCAACTTTACCAGCCTTTTGTTGCCCCCGTCCCAACTTTTTTGGACCATGGTGTTGGCTTGAAATTGAAAATGGGCGTATACTTCTCAAAAACAATAAAAAATTCTCAGTTTAAACATTTGATTTGTTGTCTTTGTACTATTTTCATTGAAAATGATTTGCACATCACTGCATTCTGTTTTTATTTACATTTTGCACAGTATCTCAACTTTTTTGGAAATGGGTTTGTAGTATAATTACTTAAATATATTTACACTCTTTATCTAAAGATTCAAGTCTGCTTTTCTATTTATTTTGAGGTCAAGAAGTGAAAAAAAAACCATGGCAACAATGAAAAGGATGGTTCTTCGTTCTGTTCGTACAGCTTTCCATCAGAGTCATCACAATAAAATATCTCCTCTTGTGCACACTTACAAAACACGGATCTTCAAGGGTTCTTTAATAAAGAGATCGGTTCTATTTAGAGCCATGAACTCTCAAAGAACCCTTTGCATGATTAAAGGGTTCTTTACATCATGAAAGCTCTCTTCAGATTGATGGAGAATGTCCTGTTCTATATGGAACCTTTTTGGAAAGGGTTGTTCTATTGTTACGAACCCTTTCCAAAAAGGTTCAAAATATACCCATCTACAGTATATATATATATATATATATATATATATATATATATACGGTTCTAGACAGCACAAAAAAGGGTTCTGCTATTCTTACAATGGAACCATTTTCAAAAAGATTCTCTACAGAACCATATACAATACATTCTCCATCAATCTTTCCTTTCAAGACGCAAAGGATCATTTAATCATACCAAGGGCTCATGTTCATGGTTCGTTGAAGAACCATCATTTTTAGGTGTGTATAGAACCAATCCATGCTTAAATCGTTCTTCAGATTGATGGAGAATATGTTGTATATGGTTCTATATAGAACCTTTTTCAAAATGGTTCCATAAAGTACAAAAAGGGTTCCTCTATTGTTAACATGTCAAGCTTTTTACATTAAAAGAACTCTTTTTTTTGTGCCATATAGAACCCTTTTCAAAAAGGTTCCATATAGAACCATCTACCGCACATTCTCCATCAATCCAAAGAACCCTTTTATGAGGCAAAGAACTGTTATGTAAAGGGTTCTTTGAGTGTTCATGGTTCTAAATAGAACCATTTTCATTACTAAAACACCCTTTCAGGTGTGCATGGAACCATCCTCCTTGAATGGGTCTTCCACTTGATGGAAAATGTGTTGTATATGGTTCTGTAGAAAATCTTTTCGAAGATGGTTCCATCATAACAATAGCAGAACCCTTTTTGGTGCTGTATAGAACCATATACACATTCTGCATCAATCTGAAGTACAATTTAAACAGGAAGTAGTTCTACACAGGATGAATTATTTTAAATGGAATTCTTCCCTTTACTAAAGAACTCTTGAAGAACCACCTCTTTTAAAGGGTGTACTTAAAATGTCCTTATGGGTTGAAATTTTAGATGACATACTTTGTATAGAACTAATTTAACAGTATATAAGGGGTCTCTCAAAACATTTATACCATGAGGGTCCTGGGTGACTCATCTTTTCTGAGCTCGGTGGTCTACTTGCGATTTCTGGTAAATTGAGGGCCCAGTTTAAGATTCATTTTCTGAATAATTGAAGCCCTTCCTCGAGTCATCATGAGTTCACTCATTAGTTCCCTTCACACTTTGAGTAAGGCTTTGTCACCGTTCCTCTCACATGTGAGGAGTCAAAGCTCACTGGTATCGTTTTAGGTATTGTACTAGTCGCTGAGACGCACACAGGTCAGGAATGACCGCACTGTTTACTGGTGACTAATCAAAACATGAGTTTGCTTTTATTCTCCTTCTGACGGCGCACTGTGAACTTGAAAGTTTTTCTAGGGCTAAAGTCAGGTAAACTACCCCCTCCCTCCCGGGTTTCTCTAGCCTGTCTTGGAGGCATGCGTGGCATTCTGGAGACAGCAACCTGCTGGGCGGGTTTCTACGGGGTCATTAAAATTCCATCTCTCTGCGCTGCCACTAAACACGGCATGTTGGCTCTTGTCCATCTGCGCTCTTTGCTGCTGGAACGCATTAAAGCCACTTTAGTCTGATCTCAGATCTGCTTTTACAGTGATTAAGGCTGAGATTTGTATACAGGAGCCTGACTGAGTGCCTTTAACCTCACTTTGATTCTTAATGCAACTACATAGCTTAAATATTAGTTTCACTGTATTGGCTGAGTTAGAAGAGAAGACACAGCTGCCGCCTGGGCCTGTCCAGATCTTTCCCATTCAGCTTCATGACCCTCTGCCCTTTCCCCCAGAAACCTGTTCGGGTTGTTTGCTTTTATCCTGCTATCAGTTGGACTGCAAGGAGACTCCGAAGGCCTTTTCGCCTTTTGTCTCGGCAGTGACAAAGCAGAAGAGGGGAATGAGTCACGCTGTTACGTAAATGAGGCGAAGCTCTGGAAGGGAGGTGGACCCGAAACATTGTGAAGGAGGTGTCTTGGGGTCAAGGAGAGGGATGGCTTTGGGTTTCAAAATGTTTGGGCTGACCTTTAACCTTCATTTCCCCCCCGCATCTTTGGTGGCCCCTAGAACAGCACGGCAGAGCCAGGCCGCGGCTTTGATCAGGGCGATGTGAGCGCCCGCTGGGTGTTCTGCTCATGTGCAGATGAGCCTGAGTGCGGGAGGGGGGGTTGTGACAGCTCAAGAACGGGGCATTGTTTCCTTCTTCCTGCCTTCTTTGGGCAAAGGCACAACGGGAGGCTCTTTGTTTTGGCCAGTACCCCCCCGCCCCACAACCACCCTCCCACCCCCACATCCACCATCCGGACCCTAACCGAGAGCCTCTGCCCTCAGACCTTCCGCCCTCCCCCCTCTGCTTTTCATAAACTCTCCAACAAGCATCAGGTCCCCTTAAAATCCTTCACCAGCTTGACTCATCCATGTCTGATTATGGGCGCTCACAGCTCCTGAAGATGAGACGGGTCAGGAGGTCAAAGACCCAGACGTCCAGACAGGGGTAGCATGTTTATAAAGAACAAAATGAGCAGGATAAACATGACAGAACATGAATGGAAGCAGACCAGAGCCAAGAACAGTACACAATTAGTACACAGTGCTAGGAAATGAGCATCACTTGGCACAGTGCAAAGCAGGCTGCTTGAATTGGTAAATAATCTGTTAAATCAATCCTTACTGATAAACATCTGTCATAAATATAATAATTCAAGCTATTTTTATTGTACACATACACCCTTTAATAACTGATCACATTGATTTATAAGTCTAATCAGGCTTTAGCAGAGCTCAGTAACACTGAGATTAATAACCGATCACATTGATTTATAAGTCTACTCAGGCTTTAGCAGAGTTCAGTAACACTGAGATTAATAACTGATCATCACATTGATTTATCAGTCTACTCAGGCTTTAGCAGAGCTCAGTAACACTGAGATTAATAACTGATCACATTGATTTATCAGTCTACTCAGGCTTTAGCAGAGCTCAGTAACACTGAGATTAATAACTGATCACATTGATTTATCAGTCTACTCAGGCTTTAGCAGAGCTCAGTAACACTGAGATTAATAACTGATCATCACATTGATTTATCAGTCTACTCAGGCTTTAGCAGAGCTCAGTAACACTGAGATTAATAACTGATCACATTGATTTATCAGTCTACTCAGGCTTTAGCAGAGCTCAGTAACACTGAGATTAATAACTGATCACATTGATTTATAAGTCTACTCAGGCTTTAGCAGAGTTCAGTAACACTGAGATTAATAACTGATCACATTGATTTATCAGTCTACTCAGACTTTAGCAGAGCTCAGTAACACTGAGATTAATAACTGATCACATTGATTTATCAGTCTACTCAGGCTTTAGCAGAGCTCAGTAACACTGAGATTAATAACTGATCACATTGATTTATCAGTCTACTCAGACTTTAGCAGAGCTCAGTAACACTGAGATTAATAACTGATCACATTGATTTATCAGTCTACTCAGGCTTTAGCAGAGCTCAGTAACACTGAGATTAATAACTGATCATCACATTGATTTATCAGTCTACTCAGGCTCTAGCAGAGCTCAGTAACACTGAGATTAATAACTGATCATCACATTGATTTATCAGTCTACTCAGACTTTAGCAGAGCTCAGTAACACTGAGATTAATAACTGATCACATTGATTTATCAGTCTACGCAGGCTTTAGCAGAGCTCAGTAACACTGAGATTAATAACTGATCATCACATTGATTTATCAGTCTACTCAGGCTTTAGCAGAGCCCAGTAACACTGAGATTAATAACCGATCACATTGATTTATCAGTCTACTCAGGCTTTAGCAGAGCTCAGTAACACTGAGATTAATAACCGATCACATTGATTTATCCGTCTACTCAGGCTTTAGCAGAGCTCAGTAACACTGAGATTAATAACTGATCACATTGATTTATCCGTCTACTCAGGCTTTAGCAGAGCTGCAGTGTTTATGAAGATTTTATTGGTTCTTCTTTACATACATCCTTACACACCAGGCACTGGTGATCAAATAATTAATAAACAAAAATATATATCTTTTAAAAGAAATTAAATTTAGTGGATAAACATTTAAAAAGTTTTCTAAGTATTGTAAAAATAATTGTTTTCTGAGTACCACCTTTACAAAATTCGACAACCTCGGACTGAATGCAGATCATTAATTATTCATTTCTGTGTTTCCAATACTTGTATTCCTTTACATCCCAGCCCAGCTAAGACATTATTTTAGACATCTTTTTATTATCGTTTATTACAGTATTCCAAGCTAACTAATATCAGGACTGAAGGCATTTTTCCTCCAGAGCTTTCATTATGTTATTTTAGCCACTTCTGTCGGGGATAAAAATCTCAAAATCACATATTCAACTCAGGAACAGTTTTCAGTCCACCCTTTATTTATCCATGTGAGTGTGTGTGTGTGTGAGTCTGTGTGAGTGTGTGTGTGGGTCTCCTATAGCGTGCCCTGAGGCTGTAAACAGCATTAGCTGTATCAGGGCCTTTTGCACGCAGGCTTGGGTTTCATGTTAAACTCCCTGTCCAGTAGGGGGCTCCTGGTTCCACGCACTTCTGCAGCCAGTTCCCTGCAGTGAGTGTGTATTCCTTGCTTTATTTGTCATGATTACCAACATTCACGAGGGAAGAGGTTTTATTTTTAGTTTAGACCAAGCTTATGGGATTCACTCCTCCAATAAAAAGACACTAAATGACGTATATTGTGTTTATTATTGTCATTATTATTATGATACTTCTTTCTTGCTACACTCTTTCCTTTCTGTAGTGGTTCATTCTAGCCAACTTTAATTAAACGACTGTTTAGCACTTTAATGAAGACGCTTCTGCACGAACCTGCTGTAGAAACCTTTATATTCTACATGTTGAATAGATTCCTCTTAACATATCAGCTAAAAAGCAGCTGCTTTCGTCATTAAAATTAATAAATAATTGAAGGACCCATGTGATAGCCTTAATATTATTTTTAATCAAAGAGTTTTATGTTATGTGTAACTACTGATAAACAACTAAACATGCCAAACTCATCACTGATCATTGACAACCAGGTGTGGTTTCACGGGTTATGTGAGCTCATAAAAAAAAAACCACACACTCACATTTTCATGCATCCACCTTTCAGCCCATTCATTCACGGTCATGCGTAGCTCGTTTGCATGTACGAGCCATAAAGGCGCACGGAGAAAAACAGCCTGTTTGGGGGGGGTAAAAGCTTGAAAATGGAAATGTTAACAGTAAACCTATAAGAAACGCGGCGTATTGGCCCTTTAAAGCTCTTTTCGCTCTTTGTCTCATTTGTGCTTTGCGATGAACTCGCACGCACTACCAACGCCGACGCGACTCCCCGTTTGTTTTTTTTTTGTCAAGCCCCGCCCCCTGACGCGCAAGAGCGATAGAGAGACCTACAGAGAGAACGAGAGAGAGAGAGAGAGCGAGAGAGAGAGAAAGAGAGAGAGAGAGAGAGAGCGAGAGAGAGAGAGAGAGAGAGCTGGAGCTCCCTCGCTCAGTCACGACCAAGCCCCGCCCCTGAAGAGCGATAGATACAGAGACCTACAGAGATAACGAGAGAGAGAGAGAGAGAGAGAGAGAGAGAGAGAGAACGAGAGAGAGAGAGAGAGAGAGAGAGAACGAAAGAGAGAGAGAGATAGAGAGAGAGAGAGAGAAAGCTGCCTCGCTCAGTCACGACCAAGCCCCGCCTCCTGAGAGAGCGAGAGCGATCGAGCGACCCAGAGAAAGAGCTAGTGAGAGAGAGAGAGAGAGAAGGAGAGGGGGAGAGAGAGAAGGAGAGGGGGAGAGAGGCAGTTGAGTCCAGTGCGCTGTAGAGCCGCTTCTCTCGGTTGATGAGCGCTTTGTCTCTCTCGCTGCTCTGCGCGACGGGACGGCGGAGCGCGAGGAGGAGGAGAAGAAAACGGGGACCGTCTGGACAGGTAACTGGAGCGCTCGCGCGTGCACGCGTTTGTGTAGCGAGAAGGACTATCCGCGGGACTAAACGGTGTCGTTTAATCAGCGTTACGCGTCTTTTTCACAGACTGGAACGGCGTCGGCTTTCCCGAGCGACCCGTCCGTTCGCGTTTCATGCTTATTCGTAGCTGGTTTTTGTGTGTAAGAGGCCATTATGTGTGTGTATATATATATATACATATGTGTGTGTGTGCGCGCGCGCGAGGCGCTACGTGCGGACCTGCTCGAGCTCAGCTCGGTCACCGGCACGTAGGCAGCAGCGCCTCTAAGCAACCAGCGCCGCGCGAGGCTTCCTGTTCGCCAGCCTTCTGGCTCGAGTTGTCCCGTTCCACCTTAAACGGTGGAGCATTTAATGTGGAACCCGGGGGGGAGGGGAGGAAGGGGGGTTCGGACGAGAAGTGGGAAGCTCAGGCTGCTGGTTTCCACTGGTTTGGCTAGAAACGCTAAAAACGAGACAGAAACGGGGTTTGTTTATGCTCGAGCCGCTCGGTTTGACTCAGCTCGGTCGTTGGTGGTGGTTGGGGGGCTGGAGTGGAGGGGGGGCGAGCTTTCTGTTTCACTGGTGTCGCCCTCGGTGCGTCTGAGGAAAGGAAAGGAGAGGAGAGGAGAGGTTTCGGCTCTGCTGATACACCCAAGCGCACAAGAGCGTGAGATCTGACTCACTCACCTGACCCGCTGATGACTCCGCTCAGAGCATATGACAGCCCGGTGACTCTGACAGGGAGCGAAGTCTGACCACTCCAACTGCTTCTAATCCCAGAGGGAGGGGAATGTCAGATCAGCCCCAGTCCCAGAAGTTGGTGCAGCGCAGTACACACTCTCAGCTGGGTCCTCACGGTTCCTTTAGGCCGTAGAACCTTGTGTTCTACATAGGCCCATTTGCATGCTCACACGGGTCTCTACATGGTGAAATGGTGCTTCACACTGACGGAGAGTTTGTTGATCCTTTTGCAAATTGGGTTTCCAAGCTTGACACTGTCACAACAGCAGAACCTAGGTTCTATATAGAACCATATGCAGCCATACACTCAAAAAGATGCTGCTTCAAGGATTTTTTAGTAAACAAAAAGTGGTTCAGTATAGAACCATGAACACTCCAAGAGGCGAAGAACCCTTCAATCGCGCAGAGGTTTCTTTGAGTTTTCATAGAACCAATTTCTGGGCTAAAGAACCCGTGAAGCTGAATCTTTTTTTAAGAGTGTCGAGAGTGTATAGGAGCGATAGAACCTATAGAACTTGTGTAGTGTGTGGTTCTATGTAGAACCATGTGCAACACATTCTCCATCAATCTGAAGTGCCGTTTCACCATGCAGAGAACCAGTTATGGTTCTCTGTAGAACCTTTTTGAAAGTAGTTGTTTGCATTTTCACAAGCTGGACATCATCAACAACAGCAGAACCCAGATTCTGTATAGAACCAAATGCAGCTGTACACACTTAAAAAAGATGGCGCGTCATTGGTTCTTTAGTAAAGACAATGGTTCTATGTATTTATAATGCAATGGGTTCTTCAAGAGTTCATGATTTTCTTGACTAAAGAACTCTTGAAGCACCGTTTTTAAGAGTGTAGAATATATATTTATACACGTATAGAACTTATAGGGACTGATTCCATGATAAATAGGTTCTGTGGCTGAACCATATGCACCACATTGTCTGGCAGTCTGAAGAGCTTTTTTCCACCATGCAAAGAACTATTTAAGATTCCCTATAGAACCTTTTTGATAGCTCTATATGGGACCAAAAGGGTTCTTCTATTATTAGAAGCTTGACAAATCATATGTGGTTCTATATATTCTATTCAGTCTCAAGAACCATTATGCAAAGACCCAAGCATGAAATGGCTCTGTATAGAACTCATGGTTCTAAATACAGTCACTGCCTTTACTGTGTAACCCTTGAAGAACCATCCTTTTTAAGAGTGTCACAGAAATGCAGTGGAAGTCAGTACAGAGGAACTTCACAGAACTTCAGCAGCTGTCAGCGTAGGAACTGCTGTCCTTCTCTTTTTGGGATCCTTTTGTACTGAAATAGAACACTAAAGCTGGAAGTGTGAGCCGCCGTCACGCCGTCCTGGTGCTGCACCAAGAGAAGAGAACTCGGTTAGGGGTGGGCGATACAGCTGGAATATCACACCATGATGTTTGAAGACAGACCTCATGATATTTTGCAGAGACTCGTGCACTAAATTCTGGATACAGCTATTTTCATTCAGTGTTATACAATCTACTGCTTGAATATCTCAGTCTTTTAACGAAACATGCAGACTGTACGACCAGAAAAGACAGTTTATCACGATTAAAATTTATCGCAGTTGCCCTAAAATCACATCTGACTTCAGTCAAAACCCAAAACGGAATCAGGAACTATGTGTGAGAGAAATGGAACCGAAGAATGTAGGTTCCTTCTCTAAGAAGTGCGCTTGAGCAGAAGTGAATGTAGTATAAATTGATAGTCTAATCCAGTCAGTGTTGCACCTACATGCATGTAGCTACACGAATGTGACTAGTCACTAGCTCTCCTCTATCTGCTCTTCCACCAGGGTCCATGGAGAAAAGTTTGCATGTGATGCCGGAGCCGGAAGGCAGCGACGGGGAGAAAGTTTTGGAGGAGGCCACGCTCAGCCTGGCCATGGAGGACGGGGAGTTCGAGCAGCGGCTGGGCCTCGTGGATAAGATCCCTCTAGTGAAGCCCTACTTCAAGAAGAAGCACACGCAGAGGAAACTGGGCGCCAAATGCCTTCGGGCGCTGCAGGAGCCGCTCCTGAGCACGCTGCTGGTGGCTGGCGAGGGGGTCTTCGTGGCCCCGTGCGCAGCCGCCGCGGCCGCCACCATCGAGAAGCAGGCCACCATGAACGAGGTGCGGACAAAGGGCGCCGGGGTTTCGGAGGCACAGACGGGCGACGTAGCGGCGGACGTCGCGGCGGATGCGACATCGGCGCCTGCCGTGGTAGCCTCAGAGGCGCTAAGCGACATCTTCGCCCCCGCCGAGCCGTTAGGGGGCGCCTCGGCCCAGGAGGGTGAGATGTTTCGGGACAAGAGTGAGGAGGCCTCTCTGGACCTCGTGTTTGAACTGCTGACCCAGCTGCAGTACCACACACACCAGGGCGACGATATTGACATCTGCGCGGACTTCCTGCAGGGCGCGTGCCTTTACGGCAGCGACTGCGAGCGGCACCACACCGTGCTGCCTTACCACTGGCAGATCCGGCGCTCGGATACCCACGTCTGGCAGAGCATATCGGACGATGCCCAGGAACAGCTGGAAAGACTCTATTGCAATCCGGACAATGAGCAAGTCAGGCTTAAATTTCTGTAAGTGCATTCTATTCCTGATTTATGTTGACCAGAAATTACTCAGAACAGAGAACAGATAAGCTTAGTTAAGCTTTTTAAATTGAAGGCAGTTCCAGACTTACGTTCCTCATTGATTACATACACAACATACATTACTTATAGAAATGACAAGCTTATAAACCTTAAGATTAATCAATTCAAGTCAAGGAAAATCTCATTGGAGCATCTGATTGCATTAAAGAGGTGATATTTTGCGTAGTTTTACTTTGGATGAGCATCCAGCAGTGCCCAAATGAGGGATTGTATGTGACAGTTCAGATATGGACTTATATAGGTTAATAACTGTGTAATAAGCTTGGCGTGTAAAGGGTTGGTAGCAGTAACAGTAGTGGCTAGACTACTGTTAGTGGCATAACTTGGTGTGGAGTGCAAGAAATGGAGGCAGACTTCAGATATGTGCTTTAATAGGTTTAATAAGTTAATAACAGTGTAATAAGCTTGGCATTTAAAGGGTTGATAGTAATAACAGTTTAGGATAGAATACTTTTAAGGAAGGTTAACTAAGTGTGGCGTGCAAGAAAGGGAGGAATATTAAAAAGCATTAGTGCTGAAGGGAGAGGTTGTATGTGAGATGACTTTAATAGGTTAATAACTGTGTAATAAGCTTGGCTTTTAAAGAGTTGATACTAATTACTTATAAAAGACTATTTTTAATGAAACATAATTAGAAAGAGAGGCATCTTTAAAAGCATTAGCACTAATGTGCAGTGGCAGCCTATGAGGTTTATCCGAGACGTGATTATTGCTAGTTGAGTTGGGGGCAGTCGTGGGCTGGAGGTTAGGGAACTGGCCCTGTGACCGGAGGTCTGCCGGTTCAATCCCCAGCGCCAACAGCACGTGACTGAGGTGTCCTTGAGCAAGACACCTGCTCCCCAGATGCCATGGATAGGGCTGCCCACTGCTCCGGGCAAGTGTGCTCACTGCCCCCTATTATGTGTGTGTGTGCTCACTAGTGTGTGTTTGATGTTTCACTTCACGGATGGGTTAAATGCAGAGGTGAAATTTTCCCGTTGTGAGATGAATAAGTATCACTTAAAGGGAGGGATTGAATGACAATTCTGATATGGACTATAAAAGGTTAATGACTGTGTAATAAGCATTAAATGGTTATTAGTAGTAGCAGTATAGGATAGACTACTTTTAGGGAATCGTACTAAGAAAGGGAGGTGTATTTAAGAGCATTAGTGCTGAATTGGATTGTGTGTGAGGGTGTGATAGAGGCAGTAGCAGGGTCACAGGAGAGAAAAAAACTGGTGTGTGTTTGTGTGTGTGTGTGTGTGTGTGTGTGTGAGTGTGTGACTGACGGGAAGTTTAGGTTGAACTTTGTTTGTGTGTGAGAGTGTACATGATGTTCACCCCCCCTCATAAGCCTTCCTCCGGCTGCCCCGAGACGGGGAAGTGCGTTGACAGCTGTAAGCTGTGAACTTGCGTGACCTGTTCCTGCCTCATGCGGTCACTCGCACACGAAGTGGCACAGAGTCACTGCGAGTGACGCAGGGACGGTAGCGCGCTCTTCTCACGCAGACAGAGCAGTCGCCTCACACGGATCGCGTCTCACACACACTCAGATAAATGAGTCTCACACACGCACAAGCAAACGCTTGCATTTATGTACCCACTCAGCAAGCTTATGCAAATTCTGCCTCAGTGTAGGACGGAGAACACATTGCCTCTCTCAGTCACACTCGCTCACACATGCAGATCAACCCATTGAAAGCGACAGTTAGTAAAGGGCCCAAATCCTCCATGTCTTTTATGACATTTGGGTGGGTTTATGTACCAAAAACAGCCATAATTTCTTTCTCCAAGACCGTTTTCTAACCTCTCTTTAACCCTGAGAATGAAACACCCTTTAAGACTGATGTATGCAAATGAGCTCTGTTGTGATTGGCTGCCCTATTTAGAGCCTTGTTTGAAAAGCAGAATAGGCTGAAACACTCAGTGTGGGCTGTAAAAGACAGAATAGGTGTATATTTCTGTAAATGTGCTGGTTTTTGTGACATCACAGGCTATTTTTGCAGCCTAGTTTCCATATATGGACGGCATGGACTTTAATAGGCTTTACACACTGCTACACTTAATTTAAAAAGTTAAGAATAATTATTAGAAGAAGAAATATTAATTCAGTGATATAGGCCCTTTAATCCCAAGTGTTGTTATTATTAAGTAACTGCTATGAGATGAATACGTCGTACGTAAGACGTAATAAAATTCAGTCCCTTTATGGTACTCCAACACTACCAAGTACCAAAAATTCTATCATACAGTACCAAATTATTCAGATTGTCCCGGCTCAACATCTGTGAGCCAATAAGCATGCTTGTTCTGAAATCTAGACTGCTGATTGGCTCTCTAAATTACCTTCCATAAGTACATCGGCACTTCTTCATTAGTGTAGTCTGTAAATACACCCACTTCCAGCACTTCATATTCATTTCTTTTAAGCCACTGCCACTTTTGATTTATAATTAAGTGTTGATATATGGTTTTAATGATACCCAGTTCTAGTTATGGCAGTGAAGAATCTGAATTGTGGGCCACATGCAGAGTTTAAAGGGTTAAGTCGTGCACCATACTCACCGCGGGAGGTATTTGTACGCCCGAGTGGGTCTTGCAGAGAGCTCGGCTGAAGCAACAAGGCTGTTCTTGTTTAGAAGGAGTTTTTTTTTCCCAAGCGCAGAAGTGAATCTGTATGCAGACGGTCTCTGTGGGACGAAGGGCATTTGGTTTTGACAGAGCAGCCCAGTTTTCATTCTCACCATGACACAGCTCCCTTAGGATAGTCCAGTCATGGAATTATGACCATGTGATGACCGTTAAAGCTTCTGTTAGGGATGGGACGATTTTGAGATACGATATGTGTTGTGTTTTTGTGCTACAATATTATGCCTTTTGACACAGGTGTGCTTTTATTTTGTTTTGGTCATAGTGAAGTCTAGTTTAAAGAGAAGGTTGTGTAGAAATGTAGTAGTGTTTTAACTAAACAGGGAAAATTGATATCACTGGTTAAACTGGATTCATTTAGCCAAATATCGGCTGTTTACAAGCAAAGATTTTTGCCAATCCGATTGAATTCATTCCGATTATAGATTAAGACTGAGGTGTTTATTCTCACTCTGCTCCATAATCTGATGGAAAGTCTCTGTTTTCTCTCACACGACAAGGAATCCGATCCAAAATTGCACGCATACATAGAGAACAGCTTAGAGTAGATGTTCCCATGACAACCAGCATCATGTGAGTCCAGTCAGAGTGAGATGAGCAGCAGTGAGCAGTGCTTGTGTTTTTATTGCTTTAAAATGATGTCAGACTCAGGAAAACATCCTTCACATGAGGAAGACGTCGTGTTCTGAGACACATAAGCTGGACGTCTGTCCCACCGCCGTCTTTTAAAGATCAGAGCGTAAACTTCGTCTCCTCTGCAGACCAGTTTCTGCTCCCGCCATGTTGAACGGTATAAACTTTCACTATGACGTGACGAACATGCAGAACGTACTTAAACTTTCCGATAGGGAATGTAATCAGAAACAGGCGTTTACATGGTTATTATCCTTCTATTTAATGGATTATTTATAGGATTAACCACCTCGTTTAGTCAAATAGAAACTATTCAGAATGGCCTGAATCAGACTGGACTATTCCGATTTCGGTGTTCACATGGACATATTCTATTCTGATTGAGCTATTAGTCGGATTACTAATGGGTTATTAGTAAACTTGGCTACTGTCTCACAACCTCAGTATCAAAATGTGAAATTTAATTTGTGTGTCGTAACATCCAAAGTCAATACCTTGACTTCGATACCGATTCCTGAAGTTTTAGTTGATGATAAATTGTCACATCAATAATTGCAATTGACAATTAACAAACAACTACTGTTACACAGAGTCATGTGTGTCCTTTCTGTTATCCGTATATTTATGTATTTTTATCCCTGGGGTCACTTTGTCCCAGCACAACAAATTTCTTACAGCTAAAACAAGCCTGAGGTCAAACTGACCCCAGCGAACACTGATGTGTGTTAAATGTGTGAAGGACATTGAAAACATACCATCAACTGACTTTTTGGTTTACCAGTCTTTACTTAATAAATGAGGACTAGTCCATAAATATAAAGCAGCCATTTATCTAGAGATTTTAAACATTAAACAGGGTCAAACTGACCCTGAAGATAATAGGAGGGTTAAGCCCACAGCTATGAGGGAATATATAAGTCAAAAACAAAAGGACATGAACACGCGCTCTAAAAATAGCCGTTTGGTTAATTAACCAAACATTACTTATGCTGCCCTGTAAACATAGTAGACCACAGAGTTCGAACTATTTCTCAATGAGTGCATTTATTGTTTTGTTTTTTTGGATGTTTTTTAAACATTTATTTGCCTCAATCCAGCACATGTATTACTTATTTGCGGTGCTATAACTGTGAAATCTTACAACTGTAGAAAACGACTGCAGTCAGATTAAATAACTGTGATCATCATAAATTATTGCAATTAAACGACTGTAATAGTTTGGCAGGCCTACTGATTCCTGATCAGTACTTTTTTCCATACTTTCCATAGGCTTGACTTAAACTGCTCTGTAGTGTTGGCTGTAATTCTGTCAGTGTCATGAAAGGTGTCCCTGGTGAACGTCCACCGTTTCCCTCTGCATTAAAGGCCGTGCTAATTACCTTTGGCTCTCCGCCACCTTAGAAGTAGCTGATAAATGTTTAGGCTCAGCCCCCCACTGTGCATATGCGTGTGTGTGTTTGTGGGGGATGTGTGAAATGGGGACCCCTGGGGGGTTCCAGGAGATAAGCGTTGCTTTGTTTGTCTCCCTGTTTGCAGTTGCCAGCTGTAGGGGGCTTGTTTGTTTGGTGCTCTGACTCCATATGGTCGATACTACACCTAGTTCCAGGAAAGATCTTGTGAGTATGTGTGTTTATAGGTTTCTATGGAGGTGCGCATGTAAGCGTGAGTGTGCGAACGAGTCCATTGTACATTTACCTGAGCACCTGATCAGGTGTCACGTTGCGTTGGAGTCCAGCATTGCTTGCCAGTAGTTCTGCAGAGCAAAGTGGCTGAACGGACACAAGTGTACAGAGAAGCCAGTTCCTTTAACTGCAGTAGATTTGTACTCTGAGAACTACATCCCCCCTATTAGTTGTGTAGCAGTGCTTGCATAATTCACTGTAGTTACTAAATAATAGGCATGCAAGTCGCTGGAATTGCCTGCAAGTCTGATCTGGTTGTCTTTAACTGTGTAACATGAGTTGAATTAAACAGCCCATATTATGTTTCCCTTGCTTTTTTGAAAGGAAAGGCTTTAATGTAGTGTGTACTGTAGTACTTTTAAAGCTACCATTCACTCCCCAGTCCATACTCTCCATATATGGGAGCTGCAATGTTGAATTAAAATTTTTGTGATGTGTCTAAAACCTTCGCATCTGCATATCTCTGCTGTCAGAACAAAACCTTGTATCTCCGTTTTTGTCATTTTTCAGTTTTTGACATAATTTGAAAACACCTATTGCCCTCTACGTTGTGTGCAAATTTCATGATAAATGGGCCAAAAAAAACGGCTCAAAATTTCTTGGAAAAAAATTCTGGTTCCATTGACTTACATTAAAAGTAAAGTATGTTTTTCCCTTCTCCTGTAAAGTTACCATTTTGGAGATGCGAGGTTTTCATCTGACAACAGCGATATACTTATTCAGCCTGCAACAGCTTTAGCTCCACCCACACGTGCTAAAGGTATAAAGAGTGTTTCAACCTGGGCTGCCAATCATCACAGCGCTCATTTACATATAATTGTTGTCAGAACAAAACCTCGTATCTCCAAAATGGTAACTTTACAGGAGAAGGAAAAAACATACTGCAGTTTTAATGTAAGTCAATGGAGCCAGACGTTTTTTCCAAGTAATTTTAGGTCATTTCCTTTAGTCTGTTCATCATGAAATTTGCCAACAGTGTAAAGAGCAATAGTTGCTTTCAAATTATGTCAAAAAGGGAAAAATGTTTGCCATACATTCACAGAACATTTAATTCTAAGAGATAAAGAGAGGTTGGAAAATGGTCAAACAGTGGACCTCAGTGGGGACAATGCAATAAATTACAATAGGATAAGGGCCCTTTGAATTAGACTGACTCGACTGACACGTATTGTGATTCCCTTTGACTAAACTCTGCTGGTGATTTTATGACCCCGGTGTCACTTGTGCGTGCAAGTGTGTTGCTCTTTGACCCATATGGCTGTGTTTCCGTGAGAACGGCATAGCGTTATAGGACAGCACGACACTCTCTCGCCAAGCATTAAGGGCACGGTGACCCGAAACTGAGCCGAGCATGCGTGTGCGAGTGTGTGCGTTAGGGCTTGTGTTTGTGCCAGCGCCCATCCATGCGAGAGTGTATGGGATAGCGTGTCAGACAGGCCATGGAGTGATTCACAGAGGCGAGGTTGCTCTGCCTTCTCATCAAACAGCGTTCTCTGTAAAATTCCCTTCTAACTGTTTAACCCCTTATAGCCCATGTGTCAAACACAAGGTGCACGAGCCAAATCGGGCCCGCAACACAGCCTTACCAGGCCCACAAACGTGTTTGTATTTTTGTTAACATTAGCCCATTTCACAATGCCACTGCACTACAGTCCCCAGCATGCACTGCAGTGTAATGTGAGCTCTGACTCTCCTAATACAACAACAGTCAAGAACAACAGGCTGAGCTCCATTTCTACTTTCAATATTTAAAGTATTAGTGGAAAATTTCAAGGTCTATCATGATATTTTACTGTTGAAGTTTTTGCATTTTTTACATATAAACAATGGCCAGTTTGTGTTATAGCACAACATTAATTCATTTAAAATAAAATGAATAACAGGTTTTTCTCTGGCCCACAGATTTAGATGGATGGATGGATAGCTAGATAGATAGAAAGAAAGAAAGAACTTTATTGATCCCAAAGGGAAATTGCAGTGTTTCAGTAGACACATAACAGAAAATACAAAAGTTGATATTCCTTACAGCTAAAACAGCCTGGGGTCAAACTGACCCCAGCGAACACTGATGTGTGTTAAATGTGTGAAGGACATTGAAAACATACCATCAACTGACTTTTATGCTTACCTGCCTTTACCCAATAAATGAGGACTAGTCAATAAACATGAAGCAGCCATTTATCTAGAGATTTTAAACATTAAAGAGGGTCAAATTGACCCTGAAGATAATAGGAGGGTTAGGCCCACAGCTATGAGGGAATATATAAGCCAAAAAAAGCACATGAACACGCACTCTAAAAACAGCAGTTTGGTTAATTAACCAAACATTACTTATGCTGCCCTGTAAACATAGTAGACCACAGAGTTCGAACTATTTTTTTAATGAATGGATTTATTGTTTTTTGTGTGTTTTCTAAACATTTATTTGCTCAAAAAAGAAGAAAATTGCACATAAACTTACATACGCTAGGCAGGAAAATAGAAATAAATCTAGACATAAGTTAAAGGAAAAGAGAAATAAAATAAAAGTATATCTGTTTGCATATTTACATGGGAGATTTGTTGTATTTACATGACAGCAGGCACTGAGTGGTATGAGGTAAACTAAAAGGCATAACTAACTTGGAGTTGAGTTTGTTGAGATTTTATGTAAATGGCCCCTATAGTGGTTGAGTTTGACCACTTGGGCCCTTTAACCTCTTAATCTTCCAAGTTTTATAGCACAATTCTATAACCTAAGAACAGCTCAACCACTTTGCACTGGAGTCCCTGTAGTTACTCAGTAATACGACTCAAATTTTAAGAGGTTAATATTAAAATCTACAGATTGTCTGAAACTGATTTGTGAGTTAAATAGTGAGGAAAGTCAGATGCTGACGCGTGCAGTCAGTCTCTCTCTCTTCCTCTCGCTCACACTCTTTTCCTTTCGTCTTCTATAGGGTGTTTATTCCATACAGCACATACATTGTAGACGTTCAAGGGACAAAGAGACAGAAAGAGGCAGACGAATAGATCCCAGATCGATCGAACAGTCCCTCCATCAGTTTCTGCAGAGCACGTTCTAGGCTTTGGAACTTTTAAGACTCTTCTTTTCGAGACGCTCTCTGCTCCTGCAGAGGAAACGAGAGCTGCCGAACTCTTTGGCCCAGAAAGGAAACAAAAAGGGGAAGCTGGGAGCGTTGGCGGCAGCTCCTTCATTCCTTCAGATCTCCTGAGGAGGAAGAGAGGAAAGCCCTGAGCACTTCCCAACCAGCTGTCACTCACAATTTATTACTCTCATTTACGTCAGCACTGTTAGGCTTTATGTTGAATTTGTGTCATTTCCATTTTGCTGATACGGTGATGCTGAGATTGAGCTCAGTCGCTGGTATGGAGTTAAACACACACTCAGCTTATTCTCACACCAGCAGTTTCGATTGATTTCCTTCTCGTTTGTGCTTGAGGGGCAAGATCATCCGTTTTGTGACCTAGAGTTCAGTTTTCTTGTTATGGTGCCACAACCGTGCACCAGTGCACCGCTCTGCATGTTGTGTTTACTGCATCAACCCCCCAGTTTACATCAGTTAATTAGTTTGTGAGTTGCAGGAGTGTTGGAAGGCCTGTGCAAGCCTGTGGAACTCCTGGACCAGGATTGAGAACCAGTGAAGCAGAAGTGTAGTAGCCTGTAGTGTAGTGTGGCATAGTACGGTATAGGGGTGGGCGATATGGCAGCAAAATAATATCGCAATAATTTAAGAAATCTTTACAATAAACAAAGTCACTATTTTTTTTTTCAAAAAACAAAAACTATGAATACAGCGATATGGATTCAATATTTTGCATACTGTGTCGCACTAAATCCAATTAAACCAGACTAATTTGACTGTTTTTTGAATGAAACGGGCAGTTGCTCAGTGTTCTCCAAGTAGTGACGATATTGAAGACATGATCCACATGTGCGTTATTACATAATTTATCATGATGATGATATATATTGTTACATTGTCCAGCCCTAGTGTGGTAGCATTGTGTAGCAGTGTTAGTTGCTGCATGACATAAAAGTTTTTTGTATGCAACGTTAAAATATATCGATATATATATATCTTTCTTTTTGTTATTTTGTTTTTGTTTTTTTACTTTAATTTGGATAATTTGAGAGTTAATGTTTCCATTTGCGTTGTCTCAAAATGAATGAATGGACCAACAGAAATGGACCAAAATGACATGGAAAAAAAAACTTCCATTACAAGTTAAGAAAGTTTTTTGTTTTTTTCTGCTCCTGTATAGTTAGACCTTTGGAGATGAGGTTTTGCAAAATGATACTTTTATGGGAAATGTTGGCCGATGCTGATGTCCTATATTTTTTTTGTGCATCACTGCTGTCGGAACAAAACCTCGTATCTCGTATTTTTCAGTTTTGACATAATTTGAAAATGCCTGTTGGCCTTCACATTCTCTGTACATGGACCAAAAGAAATGACCCAAAATAACTTTGAAAAACATTTGTTTCCATTGACTTACATTAAAAGTAGTTTTTTTTCCTTCTCCTGTAAAGTTACCATACGACATACTGATGCAGATGCCTAAACACTTACAAAATGTAGAAAACATCTGCCTGGGTTAGAATTTCTGAGATATATTATGTTCATTTCCATAGGCTTTGTGAAATGAGACATTTCAGCACAGAAGGCCACGGTCATTCTTCTGAACTATGACATATATTTAAAGCATCAGATGTGGGTTTGAAACGTCTGTGTGACATTTTAAACCAAATATCCACCAGTGCTAATATGATTCATCGGGCGTCCCTAGATAATAAAGCCTTTTACGGTTTCAGAAGCAGATAAGCAAGTCTGTTGGGAAATCACTGAACAGCTCTGAACAATACAGTGTCTGTATTTCATACAGTGCCAATTGAAATGGTTATAAGCCTCCACGAGCTTAGCCTCACAGCTCCACTGCAGGACTAAAGAAGCAAACCTTAGACTCCAAGCATGTCATGGCAGGTCAACCCCAATTAGTGCAACAATGATTTTTCTCCAGACTCTTCAGTCTTTGAAATGCCTCATATGCCAAAAAACATTATATTTTGCATGGGAAGATAATCGAACCTGTACATGTTTTCGGTTATAACAGTGTTTCATAGAACTGACTTTTCAGGCCAACTGGAATGGGCAAGAATTGTCGTAAAGTCATGTACAGCCATGCATCGCCACACAGCGTAACATCCTGTGCTGTTTCTGCTGAAGTCATACCTTCATGCAGAGTTCCTCCATGCCCTTTGCTCTTGAATGAGCGATCACGTTTTTCTGCATGCATGTATTGGCTGAGTGCATATCACTGTAACGTTCTCCACCCACCCGTTCTAAGTGACGTGAAGGCGTATTTGTGTGCATAATTGTGTTTAGTTCTTGGTCAGGTGTGACGTTGTAGCTGGGTGTGAGTGATGGTGGCATGCGGGCAGCTCAGGTTGTTCTACATGAGAAAGTTAGGAGGAAGTCGTTAGGCTGTGCGTTTGTGCGTAAGTGAGACCAGATTAAGGAGGGTAAGTGATAATACTGTATCTTGGAACAAAGGGCAGTAGAGCTACACAATACTCTCAATAATCTCTCTCTCTCTCTCTCTCTCTCTCTCTCTCTCTCTCTCTCTCTCTCTCTCTCTCTCTCTCTCTCTCACTTCAATTGACTGCTTCTAACGTAGACCACAAACCACAGTGGGCCCACAGGTGCTTTTTAATGGGATGTGTGTACATGTGTGTTTGTTTTCTGACATTTTCAGGACCGAAATAAGGCTTATAGTGTTAGGATCAATCACATAGTCCTGACTTTGCAAAGTGCACTTTGCAAAAGCCCCAGGTTTCATTATGTAAAGATGAAGATTAGGCTGTAATATAATATATTGTATATATAACACACACACACATATGTATATATGTATATGTGTGTGTGTGTGTGTGTGTTTTTAGTTTTTGACATAATTGAAAACACCTATTGCCCTTTACATTGTCTGTATATTTCATGATGAATGGCCTAAAATTGACTTAAATTAAAATTAAATTAGGTTTTTTCTATCTCCTGTTAATTTTGGAGATACAAGTTTTTCTTCTGACAACAGTTTTATATATATATATCTATGCAGCTGTATTTGTACCAACTTACACATATCTGTTATTTTTCATATATACATACATACCTATTTTAATGGAACAAGCTGTAACTTAAGCAACTTCAGACCATTTCTGGCATTTTTCAAATCATGTAAAAAAAAAATACAAAACTGGATACAGAAGATTTTGTTGGGACAGCAATGATATTTTTAGAATACTTATAGATGTTTATATATACAAAGAGCTTATAGTACATATAGAAACTTACATATACATATAACACTAATGGGACTTACACATGACCCCAAAAAAGGTGCAAAAACAAGGCGTGTGTGTGTGCAGGGGTCGTGGGGGGTCAAAGGCTAATTATGAAAGGGTTTCTCTCTTGTCTCCCATTGCTATGCAGTACACTCACCGCCTCAGGTCTGGGCATGCTCAGTGGAGTTCAGCTCCACAGCTGCCCGGCTGCTTCATAAGCACTAATCCTTCACAAAGCGTAAGCCCAAGTGTCTGAGTGTCTGTCTCTGTCTCTCTCTCTCTCTCTCTCTCTCTCTCGATCTCTCTCTCGATCTCTCTCTCTCTCTCTCTCTCGATCTCTCTCTCGATCTCTCTCTCTCTCTCTCTCTCTCTCTCTCTCTCTCTCTCTCTCTCTCTCTCTCGATCTCTCTCTCGATCTCTCTCTCTCTCTCTCTCTCGATCTCTCTCTCGATCTCTCTCTCTCTCTCTCGATCTCTCTCTCGATCTCTCTCTCGATCTCTCTCTCGATCTCTTTCGCTCTCTCTCTCTCTCTCTCTCTCTCTCTCTCGATCTCTCTCTCGATCTCTCTCTCTCTCTCTCGATCTCTCTCTCGATCTCTCTCTCTCTCTCTCGATCTCTCTCTCGATCTCTCTCTCGATCTCTCTCTCGATCTCTTTCGCTCTCTCTCTCTCTCTCTCTCGATCTCTCTCTCTCGATCTCTCTCTCGATCTCTCTCTCGATCTCTCTCTCTCTCTCTCGATCTCTCTCTCGATCTCTCTCTCGATCTCTCTCTCTCTCTCTCTCTCTCTCTCTCTCTCTCTCTCTCGATCTCTCTCTCTCTCTCTCGATCTCTCTCTCTCTCTCTCTCTCTCTCTCTCTCTCTCTCTCTCGATCTCTCTCTCAATCTCTCTCTCTCTCTCGATCTCTTTCGCTCTCTCTCTCTCTCTCTCTCTCTCTCTCTCTCTCTTTCACTTACTCTTTCTTTCTCTCTCCTGCTTGTAATCTCTTGTTATCTCACACTCGCTCTTTTGTGTCCTAATTCTTTTCTCTCCCTCCCTTTATCTCTCTGTCTCTGCCTCCTCTCTGTTCTGCTTTCTCCCTGTGTTTTAGTGTGTTTGTGTGTGTATCTGCAGTAGACTGTGAGAACAGGGCTGAAGGCTGCTTAACCTTCCTGATTGGATGTTCAGACTTATTCCCTCTTAAACACTGACCGAAGCTTGAGAGCAGTGAACGCTTGGGCTTCGATTAAACAAACACTCAAGTTTGGCTGCTCTTCTATTCCAATGAGCACAGTGAAGTAGAGCGTCTTTAGAACCGCTTCTGTTCCGTTTACGGGATTGTTTTTGTTGTGCTGTGTGTGTGTGTGTGTGTGTGGCTGGTTTTGGCTCCTGACAACAGTCGTCAGCCGGCAGGTACAGGTCAGAGTGACCGTGACCATGAGGTGAGCACTGTGTCTAGTTATTGGGTCAAAAGATTGCTGTCAAGTTGCACTCACCCCCCCCCCCCCCCCCCCCCCCCTCTCTCTCTCTCTCACTATGTCTGGCTCTCTTCTTTCTTTGTTTCTTTCATTAAATTTAGTTAAACATAGCTTTGTAAGTATTACTGTCTCAAGCACAGTATTTACAAAGCATAGCACTGTTGTCAGAACAAAACCTTGTTTTTCCGAAATGGTAACTTTACAGGAGAAGGAAAAAACATATTTACTTTTAATGTAAGAATTTTTAATTTTTTCCAAGTCATTGTAGGCCATTTCTTTTAGTCCATTCAGCTTGTAATTTACAGACAACGTAAAAGGGCAACTTTCAAATGATGTCAAAAACTGAAAAACGTCAATAATGGGGATACAACATTTTCTTCTGACAGCAGAGATATGCGGTTCAAAGCCAAACTTTGCTTGAACACGCGTGTGTGTGTGTGTGTGTGTAAAGCATTTTGGAAAAACAAGTTTAGAGGAGCTCACAAGGGTTTGTTTCCAATTTCAGCACAACTGCTTTTTAGCTTTAGTTTAAGCGTCAATTAGCCAAACTAAGTTTTCCATGTTTACCCTAATTAATACTGGGCTTTCTTGAAGAAACGTTAGTTAAGGTTGAAGTGCATCAACACATAAAATTACTACTTTTTTTTTCTTCTATTTTTTCTAATATCTATATTTTTGGAGCACACACTGCTTACCGCTTACCGGATGAAGTGTTTTAAACGGCATTTTTGCACAGCAGAGCAATACAGCATACAGCTGCGCTCTCTCTCCCCGTCTCCTCCTCTCTTTGCTGTCTAGAGTATTGTCTGCCGCATGCCCCTTTTCTCTTTTCTCTCCATCAGTCCTTCATTGATCTCTTCATTGATCTTTCTCTCCTCTCACCTTCTCTGTCTCTCTCCAGGCTCGGCTGCTTCTGCACTGTTTTTTCACGTTTTCAGAGCAGAGGAGTTACCAGAGAGCAGTGTGTGTGTGTGTGTGTGTGTGTGTGTGTGCATCAATGTACAGGATTTTATGGATACAGAAATGACAGCAAAATGGTTGTTTTTACCTAAAGAGAGTAGGCCAGGTCTTTAAACCAATCTAATTGGCCCCTGATGTTGACGGTCTAGTCGCACGCCTTTCCTGTAGTATGGTACATGGCTTTTGTCCCATATTGGATCCTATACTGTACACTGCTGTGAAGAGTAGCATACAATAATACAGTACATACTGGTGGAGTATGCAGTATGAACCCAGCCTTCAGCCCAATCCCATCCATCCATCCATCCATCCATTTTCTAAGCCGCTTCTCCGTCAGGGTCGCGGGGGGGTGCTGGAGCCTATCCCAGCAGTCTTCGGGCGGAAGGCAGGATATACCCTGGATGGGTCGCCAGTCCATCGCAGGGCAGACAGCCCAATCCCATTACTTGTTTTTACCCCTACCCCTTGTTTTCAAGTGTCATATTGCCTCTTGGAACTGAGTTACAGGGGTATTGGTTGAAATCGAACTGTACCATGTACTGGCACCCAAGTGGTGGAATGAACTCCCCCTGGCTCTCCAAACAGCAGAGTCTGAAAGGAAGGTAGTTTTGGAACCACCGCTGTGTGTGTATGTGTGAGTGGGATGGAAACATGAGAGCAGATGTGTGTGTGTGTGTGTGTGTGTGTGTGTGTGTGTGTGTGTGTGTGTGTGTGTGTGTGTGTGTGTGCGCATGAAACTACTCTGTGTTGTGAAACTGTAGCTGCGTGGTTTCTCTCTTCTGCCACTCCAGTTCCCTCCTGCTGCACTGCAGTCACAAAGCATCGAGTGACACAGCATAAATTACGCAGCGTTTGTGTGTATGTGTGTGTGCGTGTGTGTGTGTGTGTGTGTGCGTGTGTGTGTGTGCATTTCCGTTGTGTGTCACTGTGTCATCTTTTGACACCCCCCCCCACCCCACAGTTGAGCATTTGTACACGGAGCCCTCCTGAAGGAACACACCACTCAGCCTCATAATCTTACGCCCTCCGTTCCCTCTCTTTGTGCATAGGTACAGGAAGAGAGAGTTCGGAACAAAAGCAGCATGTACGGAGAGAGGAACGCACTCTTCCGTGGCACGTCACCCTGTTCTTTCTCTCTCTCCGGCTCTCGTGCTGTGAAACGCTTGGACCCTGCTGCCTTCTCCTCTGGTCCTTTTGTCCTGCTTCCTATTTTTCATTTTTCGTTTCTTCTGTTTTTTTTTTTTTGTTGTTGTTTTATTATTTCTCATACCTGAACACTCACATCCTTATTTCTTCATTGCTGTCGTGCCCGACCTCTTCTCCACACTAAGAGCAGCTGTATTTACAGTAAAGCACAAGACCAAAAACCCTGTGTTCAATGCGGGGGTGCACAATATATCACACACGTTTGCAATGGCTTTCCGATGGCTGCGCTGTCGAGAAGTGGAAGCTATATTTATAACCGTGCTGACATCAGTAGCACATGCGTGTATGTTTAAGCTTACGTCAGCCATCTAGAGCGCACAGACACTCAGACTCGTGTGGACGCTGATGCCGGTCAGCAAGCCAATGCGTGTGTTATTCTGGAAGATGCTCCGTGACTCAGCAGCTCTGTGCTGAAACTAGTGACAGGGCAGGTTTTTAGCAAAGCACTCTCGGGTGTGAAACTCAGTGACTGGGCGGTTTCAGATAGGGAACTCGCGACCAGTCACAGCTTGAGTTTCGCTTCTTTGATGACCTGCAGATGACTCTTCAGGATGTGTCTGTGTGTTTGCGCATGCAGCTGTGTGACAGTGACGAGAAACATTATCTAATTTGCATTTTGTTCGATTTTTTTGGTCATATATGGTGTGTTTTGTCAGTAAATGCAAGCTGAGCACTGAGATGTTTCAGTTCCTGATCATGTGCTGCCTTTGTATAGACTGGCCTTTACTGCGACTACTTGCTCGCCCATAGTGGTACTTACTGCAGGGGTCTGTCTCACAAAGCAAGATTTCTTGCTTAGCCAGCTAACTTGGCTTATCCTTATTTAACCCTGGATTTTCTATTTCATGACACTTATTTTTGGGTCACTTTTTTCTACTTTGCATCATTTGTGGCCTTAATCACATCATAAATATCAGCAGAGCGAAGCAAACCATGCCATACAAATATAAAAAAAAACATAAAGCAGTTATTACTCAAAGTACTAACACTAAAGTCTTGGGTTCACTACATGACTCTTAAAGTCTCAACAAATTGTAAAAGGACTGGGCATCATTACGCAATAGTCAGCTTTTTAGCTGTTGCTACTCGATGCTGCTGCTTGCTCTGCCGTTTGCGGTGACACAGTAAAGAAGTAGTAGGTAAACATGTTTAAATGAGGCTCATGGATTTAAAAATGTGATCAGTTTGGTATTTTTTAGAGTGTTAAATGTACATAAACTTTATTGTGTTTGTGCCTTAAACTCAGCTCCACACGTGAGAGACTTTCCGACATTTTTCTTTCTTTACTTGCTGTATTTTCTTCTTTCATGCTCTCAGTTTCCATTGGCTGTTGCAGGAGTCCGTTGAGATTGAGTCTTGAATGGGAAGCTAAAAGTCTGAGTCTGTGCCCCTCAAACACAACTCAGTTCTCTTTCCAACTGTCGACTCTGTCTGCTGATCGTTCTGACAGTTTTACAACACATGCTCTGAAATGCTCGAGTTAATGCAGCCTATAATGGCTAATTCACTGGCCTTTAACCCTGAAGGCTGGTGCGCAGACCGATGATCACAACAGCAACGCAGACAACACTCTCGCCTAGCTAGCAGCAAGATAGTAAAATGGATATATAATGTTGTGGCTTCCAAGGTGGATTGATTTTTGTTGAAAGAACAAAATGGCTCTTCTTAAAGTGTGGATTGCCGACCTCTGGGCTAGATAGTGTATCGGTATCGGTATTCGGTATCGGCAGATACTGGAGGATCAGGAATCTGTATCAGGAGAGACAAGTTGGATAGGTGTATGATACTCAGTCAGGAACCCTGTTCAAGTGGAACATGCTTGGTGAGACAGGCTCTAGATATAGCCCTGACAAATGTTTACTTATTTATCTTGCTTATTTTACTATGGTGTTTGTGTATGTCCAGCTCAGGAAGTCCTGGACGTGTTGGGCAGGAGTGTGTGGGATGTGTGCCCACGGTTAATGGGTGTGAGCGAGTGTAAGCATTGTGTGTGTTTGTTTCCCTTGGCGAGTCTGGTAATGGTAAGTGTGTGTGTGTGTGTGTGTGTGTGTGTGTGTGTGTAGCTCGAAGGCTAAAGCTGTTTCAGGCTTAACGTTATCATGTGCTGACAGGCATTGTTCCCAGAGGTGTGTGTGTGTGTGTGTGTGTGAGAGAGAGAGAGAGAGAGAAAGAGAAAAAGAGAGAGAGAGAGAGAGAGAGAGATGCAGCTACGTGTGGCTGTGTGAGCGTATGCTTGTCTTTGATTCAATTCAGTAGGTCAGCAGTGACACACTGCAGTGATAATTATCTCTTTCTGTCTTTCTCTCGCATGTCTCTCTCTCTCTCTCTCTTTCTGTCTGTATGCCCCCCCTTTCCATGCCTTTCTCTATCTCTCTTGCTTTTCTCTCTTGGCTTCTCTCGTTCAACTCTCACTCTCTCTCCCTTGTCTGTCTTTCTGTTTTGTCTTTCTCCCTCTGTGTGCCTCTCTCTCTTGTCTGTCTCTCTCTGATGCTCTGTCTGTCATTTCTCTCTGTTTTCTGTCTTGCTGTCCTTTGTCTCTGACTCTCTGTCTCCCATCTCTCTTTCTCTCTTCCTTCTTTCTGTTACTTTGTTTCGTTTCTTTCTTTCTTTCTTCTCTCTCATTTCTCCCTTTTCTTTCTCACCTCTTTATTTGTCACTGTCTCTCTCCCCTCTTCCTTTCTCTCTTTTCTTTCTTTTTCTTCTCTCTTTCTTCTTCTCTCATTTCTTCCTTCTCTCTTTCTGCCTTTCTCGCTCACCTCTTTCTGTCTATCTCTCCTCTCTCTTTCTCTCTTTCTTCTTTCTTTGTTTCTCTTTTGTTTCTTTGTCTTTCTGTCTCCCTTCTCCCCCCCCCATATATCCCCTCCTTGTGTACGTGGAGAATGGGCTATGGCTTGTTTTTGCTTGTGTTGTTTTCTACATCAGATCTGACTCTTCGCGTGGCACAGCGTCAAATCCAGGGGGGGGGGGGGGCGGCCCTCATTTTCTTCTCCTTGAGTCGCTCTCATTTCCCTTTCTGCGACCACTTTAGTCAGCGAATGTGCTCCTTGCTGCGTTTTCACGTACTTATCATTCCATCTCTTCTCCGTTTCACCTCTCTGCCAGATGGCTGTTTACGAGCTCAGCCTTTCAGGCTTCTGCCCATCAAGCAGAAATAAAAAAAACAACAACGACAGCACGACGTCCTGAGACATTCTGAGCAGAACCGAGTATGTGAACTAAGAGTGCTGGCAGTACTGGACTGGCTCAGACAGCTGGGTCAAACGTTTCAGTAGCAACCGTCTAAGTGTGGCCCTATTATCAGGAGATCGGGAGTTCGATCCCTGGTGATGCTACAGCCGCCTGTAGCCAGGAGTCCAAGAGAGCGCAACTGGCCATGCTCTGTCTGGGTGGGTAGGATGGCCCCTCTTCTCCCCCCATCACTCAACGCGGTGATAGTCAGTGCAGGCATCTGTTAGCTGACGTAACAGATCTGGCGGTTGGTGCTTTCCTCAGAGCGCGTTCGGCTGTCCAATGACGTTGCGTGAGCAGCAGTTCGAAAAGAAGCGTTGGTTGGTTTCACAGGTCTTGAAGGAAGCCTGTGCTGCCTTCACCCTCCTAGCAACAGGTGATTGATGGAGTCCTAACTAGAGGGTGGAATTGGAGACGATTAAATTGGAGAGAAAATCGGATTAAAAAAATGTTTTAAAAACAAACGTTTCAGTAACGGAATTCTTAAGAACCTTGAGAACCTAAGTGTAGCCTTGATAATGCAGGTTCCACAGTATCGGAATTTGAGTTTCATCGCAGACTCTGTGTTCCAGTGCTGCACAAAACAGACAAAATATCATATTTCGAGTATGATTTGTGCAGCGATACACATTTTCACAGTCAGTACCTTTTTTAATTCAGATTTATTTGTATACATTTTAAAAACGTCTTGACTCTTAGAATTGTGCACTACACAGCTTAGGTTTAGGTTTTCAAAACGTAAGACAGCAAAAGCATGTTGTTGTGCGAAATAGTGCTGTTATGAAACAGTGCAGCAGAGCGATAAACAGTATGAAGTCCTGAACTGTCTTGTATAAACTTTATATAGCATGTCTGCACTTCTTTAGACCCGCAGCAAGTTCCACACTTTGCCTGCAATTACACATTTCCACCAGAAGTGTCTCCAAATCCCCAGATCCTACATAGTGTTGCTTTAAGTCTACGGTACTGCTTTAGTTTGTTCACCTTGTCTAGTTTCCACGAAAGATGAGGCCCTCAGTCAGTAGAGATTGAAGGGCGTATCGGCGATGCAGTTTTACATTTCAACACATATTCGAATTTCCTTGAAATTTTCTTGGTCTTATTTAGTGTAGAAACAGTTAAATGGCTAGATAATGTGTTTGCTTGCAGTATGTGTGTGAACACTTGATGTGGTTAAAGATTGGCCTACATAAAGTTTGGCCTAGTTTATGTAACCGTTTTGGATATCTTGATAGAAGAGTCTAGGGCTTGTCAGGATGCTCACGGCACTCAGTAATTTTCTGATTTGCTGGAGGGCTTATTTACATGTTGCGATTTTAGGATGATAAAGGCAATATCGCAATGTGTCAACATACAGTATGGCTGCATGGTTGTTTTACTGGTTTGAAAGCAAATGCCTGGTGTAATTACATTACATCATCGAAGCAGAGGTGCACGTCCAAAGCTAGATTCGCTGCGACTCTTGGCTATATGGCCGTGTGGCTGCTTTCTGTCCAGCTTTACCCTGAGAGCCAAGCTGGTGCCCAGAATGATTCTGTCACTGTTTAATTATCTTGCCTTATTTGTTTGGTCGTTCAGAGTCTCTCATCTGTTTAGTCTAGCTCCTGCTCGCTCTGTGTGTTTGTTGGTCGGTGAGGGTTTTTTTGTCCATTCATTGTCCACCCTTCCTGCCAACGTCTGCCATGCTTTAACTCATTCTCTATCGCTTGTGATCTTGCTCTCCTTCTCTTGTTCTACCTCTCTCGGCCTGGCATGATTCATGCTGTATTGCAGTCTGGTCCTCAAAGGGGCTACACTTCATTCTGTGGTTCTGCTTGTTAAATCTGTTGGGCTCAGTCTTCAAACAGTTGATCACGTTGCTGGATAGAAAACCTGCTTCCATACCGGTCATTTAAGGAGAAGATTGGACACCCCTGCCCATTGTCTCACCATTCTCTCACTCTCATTCTCTGCACAACATACTATAATCATGACTTAAAGTTACTGCTATTTGAGTGTTTGAGTTCGGGTTTGCATCACTACAGGACCTGGACAGTGTGATATGGGCAGCTTTTGATTACCTCATCAAACTGAAGTGTAAATGTGCTGGATATTCTCAAGAGCTGGGTCAGATACCTCTGCTTTACCCTACATTCTCACCAGTGACTTTGCGCGTCTTATCATCCGGCCTGTGGGCGTTTCTGAACTCGAGCGGACCGTTGGTTGCCATGGTTTCACTGACCCCAAACACAAATCAGTTGCAGTCCTGCTAGAAATAAAAATCCTGGTGAGAAATCGCTTGTGTGCTCATTGTTGTTTAATCCTGTGTATGCGCAGTCGGTTTGTGCAGAAAACACTGTTCGCAAGTCTTTGCGATTACTGTCTGTTTGCGATGAAGGCACTGCGACCATTAGTAGTAGGAACCACTGTACCGTTTCACTGTGGCAGAGATAAAGCACGTAGTATGCTGCTCAATTCCTATTGGCTATTGCCACATTGCTTCGCTCCTTTTTTGCATAAAGTTAAACTCCCCTTAACTTTGTCATGTCTTCAACGTTTGCGTCGCCTCTGGTCACCAGAAATCAGCAGCTCTCATTGAAATCAAATGACCTCTGGCTGCTTTGTCGGATTGCACTACTGCCAGTGTGAATGCAGGGTTACAGGGTACTGGGTCTATTTGTTTATGTGTGTACCGGGTCTATGTGTGTACCGGGTCTATGTGTGTACCGGGTCTATGTGTGTACTGGGTCTGTGTGGTTTGCCAGCAGCTCTATCTGTTCTTTTTAGTAGAAGTCGCTGACTGTAAATATGATTTACATAGAACGATACAGAATGTGTGCTATATTACAGAACCGAAAAAAGAGAAGCTTCCTCTTCTGCCCTGACCAACAGTCATGAATGAAGAACAGGCATACGCGCGTTCCCGTAGATCGGCTCTGGCTTTGAGCTGGCAACTCTGGTCAGACTTTTAACCCTTGACCCATAATCCTCTTTGCATTTGAGAGTGAGTGTGATCGATAAGACTGTTATTAGAGTGGGCTGTCTGGCCCAGGGCGTGACCTAAAAAGCTCAGGGATGTGTGTCTGTGTGTATTTTGGGGGGAGGAGGGGAGAGTGGGAGCAGTCAGTGGGGTCAACCTTACTCTCTCTTCCCAAGGGACTTGGACTGTCCCTCTCTCAGACTTTACACAGTTTGGGCCAGCATTAGTTTCTCTATTCTGACTTCACAAAAGCTGACACTGAGTTTAACATCAACCAGTGAAAAGTTGTATTTCTGCTAAAAGATCTTGCTTATGATGCTTGAAGCTCTTGGCCTGGCTCTAGGATATCTGATCTGCTGAAGAGTAGCCTGTCCAGATCACTGCTCAGCTGAGGCAGGCTGTAAGGCTACGTTCACATTACAAGCCTCGTTGTTCAAATCAGATTTTTTAGTCAAATCCGGTCTCCCTGACATGATGGTTCACACTTATTTAGGTAAATGATGAAATGACCCGCATGCGCACATCCTACTCAGTAACATCACATGAATGAATCACTGCATCTTCAGTACAAACTAACAAGCAGAACGAGCTTCGCTGAGAAGATCATTAACTCTGATAAGCTCTTAGCTTCATTATTAGAGCCAGACGAAGGAGAAGAAAGATGAGCGGCCTTTCCACTGTTTACAGGATTTAACTTATGTTCGGCGGTGCTGCCATGGTAACCCTGAATGATGGCACAGTGGGGCAAAAAAAAAGCACATGAATTCCGACCTGAGCGTCACATTAAGGTCACATGGCCACAAATTGGATACGTATCTGATCTAGGACCACATGTGAAAGTGGCTCAGGGGATTTGGAAAGGTCAGATTTGTGTCCACGCAGCCCTGAAAACACCAGATCTGAGTCACATTAGGGCAATTAGATCTAAGCACAGTAGGCTTTTTAAAATCTAGATTAAAAACATTGTTTATTATGTGCCTGGAGGGTTGTGGCTAACTTTCTCCTGTTGTCTATAATTGTGTTGTTTTCATTTATAGTGTAGCTTATTATATTAGTATATGATGTTGACATATGTCAAGGACGTCTGTGGGAGAGTTTGAACTGACCGTGTTTTTTGTCTCTTACACAGGAGTCGAGTGTTCATGCTAGACTTCAGCGCCATGAGGGTTTGTGACCTGGAGTTTGACCTCGTCAGGCGTCTGTCCACAGCCTCCAGTTCTGGGGCCACGTCCTCCAGCACAAACCCCGCCCCTAGCTGCCTCACAGTGTGGAAGTATTACTGCAGAGACAACTTCGGCTGGAGGGAGTACTCAGAGGTGAGACGCTAAATGTCCTCACGAGCCGCACTCGCGCAGTATTACGTCTCAGATAAATGGCGCACTCAGACAAGCAAACACGGAGAACAATTTGGGAAAGCTAATATGCTAACCGCACTCCCATTCACGTTCAGCAACTGCAAACCATGTTAGGCGACCCTTTCAGAAGTGTAAATGTCAGGTGTTGAAACAATAAATGCAGCGCATAGTCATTTATTGAGCTTTCTAAGCTGAGTGACAAGGGATTTTAAATGGAGAATCAGTATTAATTGAGTCCAGAACCAAAGTTTGCCTAAATGTTTTGCGAAACCATTTGGCGATTAGGGATTTAGCCACATTTTCGGGGGGGGGGGGGGGGGGGGGGGGTGAATATGTCTGTGTGTGTGTATGTGTGTGTGTGTGTGTGTGTGTGTGTGTGTGTGTGAGAACTAACTCTCACACACACACAAAAACACACACCCCAGAGGAAACGTTCTGTTCTGCCCACACACAGCCATCTGAAATCAGACCGTTGCATAAGTGTTCCTTTTCGAAGTAAAGCTATTTATTTCCTTTCCCAAATCTCCAGCGATGGATGCAGTCTGACTCGCACTCCAGATGAAGCAAGTGGGAGCGCGAGAACTGTGTGAATGTGCCGTTCCTTCTCTCAGCACCACTCTCACTCTGATTCCATCGGATGTTTTCCGATCTCGTTTCTTTTCTTCCTTCCTTTTCTTCGTTTCACTGCCATGCTTATTCTCCCTGTCTCTTTGTCTCTGTCTCTCTTTGTTTCTAACTCGTTTTTTTTCTCCTCTCTTCCTCTGTCCCATAGCCAGTGGTGCGTCTGATCGAGGAGGCGAGTGGGCGAGGCCTGAAGGAGGTGCGCTTCATCACGCTACAAAACCAGTACATCCTGAACATCCGCGAGGGCTTCCAGCAGAATGCCGTCTTCGGCTTCCGCCGCCAGATCAAGAAACGTCCTCTTTTCATGTCCTCCGTCAGGCTCTCGTCATACTTGCAGTGAGTATCCATGGAAACCCGGCCCAAAAAAGGCCCCCAGCACATCCCATAATAAACACAAGCAGTCATACTCATTTACGCTAAGTAGAATCAGCAGTTTTGTAAATCATTGCTGTCCAATGGAAAAATGTTTTTATTCTAAGCAGTTTTGAAGCATTTCTATTCAATCATCATGAAATGTTCACACAATGTAAAGGACATCTGCTGAGCTCAAATGATGCAGAAAAATAAAAATCGCAAAAAATGAAGATACATGTTTTTCATTGGACAGCGACGATATTTAAGAAACATTTCTTTTTCTTCTAGGCAGGTTTGATGCAGCTGTGCTTGTTTGTATAGTCTGTGTTTGAAGATTCTCCAGATTTAGCTGAGAATGAATTTCAGCTCATTTCTTTGAGGCCTTGCTACTTTCAGAGGAAAGAAACAGAGCAGCTCCGCTATTCTTTCATTTTGAGTACCCCCCCCCCCCCCCAATTAACTCAGTGAGGAAAGCATGAGGAGGAAAAAGTACTTTTTTTTGTTCTGATTCATTCACACCACATCACTTTCACTTTATAATGCCAGTCACCTTTAGTGGTGAAAGTACAGCAGCCGTCTTTTCAAACAGTTCTCCTCTCCAGAGCCAATAAAAGCACATGGCTCATGCTTGCCAGACCCCTCACTGTGTGATCGTTCGAAGAGTTTCCGCCTGACCAATGTGTCTTAGTACTGTTCGTACTTGTTGTTCTTGCGTACCTGCCCTGTCCTGCTGGCCCTGCTGACTGGAGGCACACCCTGGCTCTCGTTTGGTGGAGAGCGAAACGGACAGAAAGCAGCAGATGCGAAAAAAAGGAAGAAACGAGGAGAGGAGAAAAGCGTAAATTGGTTCCAGACTGGCGGAGCTGGGTGAATGAGAGCGAAACGTGACCGTTTGGGAAGTGAGGTTTTTTGGGCCAGACGTTTTCACTTCAGGCCTCTTTTGTATTTTTTTCTTCCTGCTGCATCTGTTCCTGAGCTCCCCTGGCCTGCACAGGAAGTGTGTCTTATGACCGACCTCCCTCTTTTAATTACTAGTGTTTTTCCATTTTTTCATGGACTAATTCTGTTTCGGGCCAAACTATCCCAGCTCTGTCCAGTGTTGATAGTGTGGTTGTGCACGCATGCATGTTACACCACATCCTGGAACTAGTTTAAAAGAGTATCTTGATGAAAGCATTACCTGAGATTTATACAACATTCCCCTGCACTGAAGCTGTGGGGCTGATTTATGTAGTGTATACCACACTAATTAGCTCTGTTAAAGGGTGATATCACTCAAAACGTCTGCATAATTCAAGGGTTGAGTGACGAGAAATGAGGATTGCTATTTTATTTACTACCCAGAGATTTATATCAAATAATGATAGTGATAAAATTGTGGTAAACCTGAAAAAACAAAGTTTTCTTTGAGTGCTGTTATATATACAATAAATAAAAATGCACAGGCTGCATAGGCTGAAGCCTTTTTAAAAAATGTCTCAGAAATCTTGGCATCTTGTTCGTGATCATTTGATGTAATAGCTTTCTGTAAGAGAGCTTTTAAAAGGATTAAACTCATCAGACTTGTGGTTCCCAGCACCACCAGTGTGAACAGACAGAACAGAGCATTTCAAATCAAACCGCTCTGAATGACATTGTTTACGCCATTTGTATATGTGGAAATGATGAGCAATTGGTGGAATTCCCCTTCAAGTAATCTCAAATAAGTTAAATTGAGTTAAGTGATACTTTTTTTAATCCCACAATCGGGGAAATTCCACCTCCGCATTTAACCCATCCGTGAAGTGAAACACCACATACACACACACCCACACCCACCCACCCACACACACCCACACACACCCCCACACACACCCCCACACACCCACACACACACCCACACACCCACCCACACACCCACCCACTGCGGGGCAGTGAGCGCACTTGCCCGGAGCGGTTGGCAGCCCTATCCATGGCACCTGGGGAGCAGTTGGAGATTAGGTGTCTTGCTCAAAGTCATGGACCGTCAGCACTGGGGATCAAACCGGCAACCTTCCTGTTACAGGGCCAGGTCCCTAACCTCTAGCCCATGACTGCCCCCAAATAGACTGGCTTATGGAGTTTTTGAGACACTTTTATCTAAAATATACAGGCTTCAGGTTTGAACCATGCAGTGTACTTTAGCTTCCATTACTCGTTAGCTGCCCTGCGATGGACTGGTGACCTGTCCAGGGTGTATCCTGCCCTCCACCCAATGACTGCTGGGATTGGCTCCAGCTCCCAATGTGACGAAAAAAGGCCAAGTGGCTTAGAAGATATATGTGTGTGTGTGTGTGTGTGTGTGTGTGTGTGTGTGTGTGTGTACTCATTAGCTACATTAGACTCCTATTGCAATAATGAAAAAGCTTCAGACACCAGGCATGTCTTTGATGACTGGAAAAGGGGGATTTCATTTGGAAGTAAAACATTTTGCCAAGCTTTTCCTTCATTTATTTATACAAGATTTATTAATTTCATCGTATTGGATCTTTCCTTCATCGCGTTCCTCCAGTGTGTTACCTCCAGTGCTGTGCGGGTCAGGGTTGGTTGTGTCCCTCCTGCGCGTGGCTCCGTTTTCTGGACTAGGTGTGAACAGCTTTGGGTCTCGCAGCTGGAGGCTCCTGCTGTGGCAGGAACAAGCTGTCCTGCGCTCAGAGGTGGAAGCCATTAGGCTGAGTGGCAGCTTGCCTACACCAGTCCAGTTACTGCTCAGCAAGCAGCATAAATCAGTCTCTGACGCACATACACATGCATAGTCATGCACAAAACAGCAATAGATTCTGCCATTTTCTGTTCCCTCCTTCTGTCACTGCTCCATTTCCTCATTCTTACTGGGAGCTTCTGAGAAATATAGGAAATAAATCCTTTGCAATTCTAGGAAAGGCAGTCGGCATGGCACAGGCAAGCGAGAGAGAAAAGGAGAGGCAGAGAGATCGAGAAAGACAGAGAGAGAGAGAGAAAGAGAATGGGGCAGGGCTTGGCAGGACTCAGGTAGAGGATGACTCAGGAGGTAGTCACGCCGACTGAAGCAATCACGTCTACCTGGCTGGAATCTAAAAAGACACAGCGTCACACAGAGAGAACAGTAAAGCCTGACCCCATCCCAGCTGCTCTGCATAGACTCTCAGCTGCTTTGGCTCATTTCTCATCCACTTTTAGCTCTACACGTTTGAGTCCAGTTGCTTCGAGTTCCACAGTTATGTCTGGATTTAGTACAGTTTTGCTGAATAGTGTGCACTTTGCCTCTGATCTGCTATGAAACACATTGTATTTTAAGCTTCTTCATGGTCATTTCATTTACTGAACATTTTTCTAGTACATTTACTCTATGAAATTTGACTAAAAATATTTGGCCTTACAGTTGTATGTAAAATAAATAATTTTTATTGCGCAGTAAATATGGTCTCTTCAACAGAGGTGGATGAAGTACACAAATCACGAGTTGAAGTGGAGTGCCCAGGGTAAAATATTACTCCAGTAAAAAAAGTCTCTTTTGGGGAACCAGTCTTTAATTAATGAACACTGTCATTAATTAGTGACGCTGACGTCTGTTAAAATTATCATAAACACTGAAGGTAAACAGTTTCCATCAGGTAGAACCGAGTGGCTCTGAAATCACTTTTACAAACAAGCAAAGTTTCAGTTTAAAATTTATTTGCAACTTAGTTTCAAGTTTAAGTTTAATAAAAACTGGCTTTAAACTCAGGATCACAGATGAGCTCCTTTACTATGTTGATCTGTAGGCCTCTGTTCATAAACATAAACCAGCCCAAACTCATTTACTATAAAATGAAATGGTGTTTGTAGAAATTCAGAAAAAAGCCGCGTCAGTCTCGACTGCATATGTGGACATATTTCTATATTGAGCTCTATTTACACAAAGTTAGGTTAGTTCATCATTTATGTTGAACAGACTCTCCCAAATTTTACGCTGCTGCACTGATGTTGAACCGTGTGCTGCACTGGGTCGGTATGACCAACAGGTCAAAACAAGCTTGAAACAAAGTGACCGCTGTGCCCTGATTGGTGCTCTGGCTTTGCGCTTTTTTCAGTTTGACATGTTACATTTTTATACACACAGAAAGCAAAAGGAACGAATGGTGGCATCATTCTGCACTCATTTGCACTTCATTTTTTCAGCGCTGTACTTTCTGTATTTGCTGATTTTAAAACAGCTGCACTTATTATTTGTCTTCAATGTATATATTTATATCTGTTGAACTATATGAACGTTTCTTGGTCATGTTGCTTTGTGTAATTTAAGATTGTGTAAGTCATAAATAAATTATGAGCCAAACAATCTAGTAAATATTATCTCTTTTGTTCTCGTCTGCAGAACGCTAGGCGGCGTCTACGCTCTGGAGGTTTCCGGGCCACAGCCGCTCTCCCTCACGTCAACCACCTCACCCCGGCCGTTCCCCGAGACCTGGGTCCCCATGAGCCCAGACCAGGACTTCGTCCAGGTGCCCGTCTCCCGCGACGACCGCAGCTACCGCACCGTCTACAACCTCTTCCACAAAACAGTGTCTGAGACCAAATTCCGAATCCTAAAGATCCTCCGCGTTCAGAACCCCTTTCTCTGGGAGAAATACAAGAGGTAAGGAAAAGTGCTTCCAGTGATAATGGCTCTATAATGACCATGACTTTGCTTTTAAAAGTTTTGTTGTGTTTTTAAATGGACAGTCTGAGCAAACAATGCTGTGATATCATGCTAATATGCAGCATTACTTTTCACTCTAGTGGCTAGTCACAGTAGCTTAGCTTGGTTAAATTCTATGTAAATATAGCCATTTTATTTGCTATCCAAAATGACCAGCGACCCTACATAACCTACAAAAAGTACATTTTAGGCCAAAAGCTTGTTGCACAACTATCATTAAGCAATGTTTCTTGCATTATTTAGCCATTTAATAACTTTCAGTGAGGGAGCTGGTTAGAGGTATTCAAATGACACATAAGTCTGATTCTTATCACCACCAGAGTGAACAGTTTCGAGTCTGTATGTTTCTCTAGAGCGGAGCATTTTACACCAAACACTCTGAATGACTTTGTTTACGTCTTAACTATTTAATTATGCAGACATTTTGAAAAATCAGTGGTTTTCTCCCCTTTCAGGTGCTCAGTTGCCCAAATCTGTGTGATTTAAAAGCGTTTAAAATAAAGAAAAATGTTCACTGGAACAAAATATTGAAAACAGATTGATATTGAAGAGCCAGTATTAAATTGTTACAACATGACATGCCAAGTGCACCAAACTACCAAAGCATATAGTATTACTGCTCTAAGCGCCGTGTGGGTGAAAGCATGAGCTTGGGAGACAGAGCTAGCATTTCCCGCTGGGTGCTTTAAGCTCCCACATCCCCTGTACAGGCCCTAAAGTGGTCATCTGTGGGAGTGAGATGACTGTAAGGTTATTTTGTTTGCCTACCGTTCGGCATAAACCACGGCAACGGTCCTTGCTGACTTGTTGTAGGACGGAAACAGGTGCATGCCTGTAGCAGGTGTGAGAGAGATGAACTTCAGAGGCGTGTGTGAAATGTGGAACATGCTCAGAGGAAGTTTGTGGGGGAGGAAAAGGTGCTCGGAGTCACGCTGATGTGTGTGTGTGTGTGTGTCTCTCTCTCTCTCTCTCTCTCTCTCTCTATATATATATATATATATATATATATATATATATATATATATATATGCATTTGTATTTGTGTGTGCATGTGGGAGGAAGAGCTGCCTGTGTGCAAGGGACCATACTGTTGTAGTTCTTTAATATGCCATTGTCATGGAGACATGGGCTGAAGGCTGAAAGGTAAAGGTGGCAGAGAGGTGGGCTGCAGCTGACTCACTGTGGAGGGTGTGCGTGTTTGTGCACAAACATGATGAGCTCATGCTGCAGTTTCAGGTAGCTTATGCAGACGTGTGTGATGTCTTTAGAGCAGTATTGGAGGGTACTGTGGTATAAAGTAATGCAAAATAGTAATTGTAGTAATAGTAAAAAATGTAATTACTTTTCCAGCAACAAAATCAGTGTAAAAATTTGCAGCTTAAATTCATTTTAGAAATACATTAAATACAATAGCTATTGATTTAATAAAAAAATGACACCTGCCATAATAATAACTGTTCCCAGCTCACAAGCCAGGCAAACGCCACTGTCACAGTGAAAAGTGACCCGGCTCATAATCTAGTCAAACTTCATTGTAACAGTGAAAACTGACCCAGCTCCTGGCCTAGTGAAACTCTACCATCACGGTGAACAGTGACTCGTCTCACAACAAGTCAAACTCCATTGTAACAGTGAAAACTGACCCGACTAACGGCCTAGTCAACCTTCAACTGTCACAGTGAAAAGTGGCCTGGCTCATGGCCTAGTCAAACTCCACTGTCATGGTGAAAAGTGACTCGGCTTGCAAGCTTAGTCAAACTCTGTGGTAACTGTGCAAATTCCTCAGCTCATAACCTAGTCATACCTCTTTGTGATGGTGAAAAGTAACTTGGCTCACAGCCTAGTCAAACACCACTGTCACAGTGAAAAGTGTCACAGTTCATGGCCTAGTCAGACTCCACTGCCATAGTGAAAAGTTACCCAGTTCATGGCCTAGTCAGACTCCACTCTCAAGTGAAAAGTGGCCCAATTCATGGCCTAGTCAAGCTCAGCTGTAACAGTGATAAGTGACCCACTTCGTGGTCTAGTCAAACTCCACCGTCACAGTGAAAAGTGACCCGGCTCACAACCTAGTCAAACTCCACTGTCAGGGTGTAAAGTGACCCAGTGCATGGCCTAGTCAGACTCACGCTGAGAAGTGACCCTGCTTGCTGCTTAGTCAAACTCTGTGTAAAATCCAGGGCTCACAGCCTCATCAGACTTTGCTTCCATGGTGAAAAGTGACCCGGCTCACAGCCTAAACTCCACTGTCACAGTGAAAATCAGTGTCATGGCCTAGTGAAACTCCACTCTCACGGTGAAAAGTACTTGTCTCACAGCCAAGTTAAACTCAGCTGTTATGGTACCATGTCTTTGGCTTATGGCCAAGTCAAACTCCACTACCACAGTAAGAAGTGACCCAGCTACAGCAGTGAAAAGTCACTCATATGTCTCTGACAGAGAACTATTAATTAGCGCAATGCATTTAAAACATACAAACGTACATTATCCACACTTTGTAAGTCATGTCCGTGGGTGTGTGCTGCCTGCTCCAGCTAACTCTGCAAATTTGTGATTATAAGCAGCACAGTGAGAGTGAGGTAAACAATGTAAACCAGTCCTACAGCATTAAACTAAAGGATAAAGATACTTTTGCTGAAGCAGAGAGATCCCCAAGCTTACTTAACTCAGGACTGACTCTTTTTTTTGGCTAAGAAACAGCCTGTAATCATTAAATTTTATTCCCAAAGATTTTATTTGGGGGTAGCTGCGTCCTCTGTTTTCAAACAACGGCTAATTATTTTAATCAAGCGTAACTGATGGGAATAACGACATGCCATTTAAATGATTACTTTGAATGGCTATTTCTTTTTTCTAAATAAAGTGCTGAAAGGCGCAGAAGTTTTTTATGCATTTTGGAGAGTAAAAAATAAGTAAAGTAAGTAGTAATTAGATTACTTTTATCCCAGAAGTAATAAGTGAAGTAATCCAGTTACATTTTGAGAGAAGTAGGCATTTGTTATCCATTATTTTCTTGAGTAACTGCCCCAATACTGGTTTCAGAGGCCATACTTTACATGTTAGGTCTGGTGGATTAGTAGGTACATGCTTTGTGTAAAGTGTAAACATCAGCAGGACTGAACACTGCCTCTGACTCCGCACCATTGACGTGAGGCAGGGCGCTTAATAATAAAGAAATAAAGTATATAAAATAAAATAAAGAAAAAAATCCTCTGCGGTTCAGGGAATGAGAGATAAAGGGGAGTAGAAAGAGAGAGAAGCAGTTGTTAATACGGGCAAACCAGGAGCTGCAAAGGGGCCATTTGGGGTCAGTGCGGCTGTGAGTGTGTAAGAGAGAGTGTGAATCAGAGAGACACGGCTCAGTGCTGAGGCAAGCTATGGCTGGCTAGTAGCTACAGGATCAGCAGAGGTCAGGCAGAGTCATGCTTGGCTGAACCACGCACAAACTCGCAAGCCCCCCACCCCCCTGGCAACAATACGGCGGCTGGCTGAGCCTAATGGTGCACTGTTTGAATGGGTGTGGGAGCTCCCAGCTCCCAGAGCAATGACCCACTCTTTGGTCACTCTGATCTTTCTGTTACCCCAAGGGCAGCTCTCAGCATGGTGCCCTGAGCGTGCAGCCTGTTTTTTTTTTCCCCTCTGCTTTTCTGTGGACTGTAGGCTTATTTCCACAGCAGTGGGGCATTGTATCAGCCTTTATATGACTCCGTTATTAATCTGAAGGTGCAGTATTCATATACTACTGTGATTTCCTCATTAACTACTATGTAAGGTGTCTAGTTTAACCCCTTCAACCTCTTCAACTCCTTGGTTCCAAAACACACTTTCTCACCTTCTTAATAACTTTCCTATTTCATAAGCTACATTCAAAAGGTGGGTGTCGTATGAGGCTGGAACTGTCTTCTTTCCAGTCAAATAGTCGGTGATGTAATTGTAAACTTTAATAATAGAAGAAGCTGATTTTTTCAAGTTTTTTTCTACTGAAAGTCGACCCATTTTTCCACAAATCTGGGCTATAAACTACAAACAGACGGAGTCTCTTCAGTGATCTGCTCTGTTAGTAAATTATTTTTATAAAACAATACAAAGAGCGTCTAAGATTTGTGGCTTTCAGCAGTAAATTGTAAGCGTATAGCGATATATGTGATCATAAAACACGTTATGTTAATTTGAGGGGAACCTTTTGAAAAGAATGTGAATAAAAATTAATTTACATTCCTTTCATCCAGGTACTGAATGATTTGCCTTAAGATTTGGTCATGTAAATTCAGATGGACAAATACCCCGGAGAATAAGAGGTTAATGGCTAGTTTTATTGCACACTTCTATAGACTAAGAATATCTCAACCAGTTTATATTGAAGTACCTGTAGCTGCTGACCAATAAGCCTTAGAATGTGCAAAGCCTGAGATTTTAAGGGGTTAAAGCATGTACAGTGTTCAGAAACATTTCAAGATCGCAGAGCATCTCTAACAAGGTCATTTTATGTTCATCTGTTTTGTACATCCCAGCTTTTCAGGTGTGGTGCTGTTTTGAGAACTCATTTCAGCAATATGGTTTCACAGTGATGTGTCATTCCAGTAATGTTTCTGGTTTTTCAGTAACATAATGTGCATCTCAGTAGTGTTTCGGAAATACAGTTTCAGTAGTGCATCGAGTTCAACCATTTGCATATTGTTTGTGGGCTCAGACAGTTTGCATACTGTTTCAGTAATGCCATATCAGTGGTTTCCAACTCTGATCCTGGAGGATTTTGGTGTTTTCCCTGCTCTGACACACCCAGTCTAACTAATCAGCTAATTATCACGCACTTCCTAAGTCAAAATGGGTGTGTTGAAGCAGGAAAAACACTAAAACGCGCAGAGGAGAAGCACACGAGAGTCGGACTGCATGACAAATGGTTCAGTAATCGTTATTGAGATGTTGCCTTTGGCAGTACTCATATTGCAGAAAGTAGCAGTATGCAAATAAGCCCTTAAACAAATCGTAACATTTTTATTGTGTGCTCAGAGCTTACTGAGAATATTTTCATATAACATTTTAAATAACGAAGGGCAATCTTTGACTATGTACCTTCCAATGCATGGCAAGTAGAGGCATGAAATTTAAGCACTTTCTGAGCCTTGGGACTTGGCCCAACTAGGCCCAGCTGGTACTGCAAAATTTGAAACCCAAACCTGACCTAGACCTGCTCTCATGGAAAGTTACACCAGTGTGATTCTTTAAATGGACACAAATCTATTACATAAAAAGGAAGTATTTGAAAAAATATCTGAGCCTGAGCTGAGCCATGCCCGGCCCGGCCCGAAACCCAATGTTTTATCTGGCCCCAGATCTGGTCGGCAGACTTCTAACTGAAAAGTAGCAGATCGCTATAAAGTTATACTGCAATTGCAGTAAGCGTTGAGAGTTTCGGTTAAGAGCATTTGACTAATTCGCTGCTCTTTTCTCTGCGCCTCACAGGAAGAAGGAGTACATGTCTCGGCGCATGTCGGAGATGGACCGGCTTCTGAACGAGCGCCACCTGTTCCACGGCACCTCGCAGGATGTGGTGGAGGGCATCTGCAAACACAACTTCGACCCACGTGTGTGCGGCAAGCACGCCACCATGTTCGGCCAGGGCAGCTACTTCGCCCGCAAGGCTGTCTACTCGCACAACTTCTCTAAGCGCTCCGCCCGCGGCGTCCACTACATGTTCTTGGCCAAAGTGCTGACAGGCCGATTTACGGTGGGCAACCCGTCCATGCGCCGACCGCCGCCCCTCTGCCCTCGCGACCCCTCCAGCGACCTCTTTGACTCATGTGTGGATAACTGGATGGACCCACAGATTTTTGTCATTTTTAACGATGACCAGAGCTACCCGTACTTCATTATCCAGTATGAGGAGGTGGCCAGCACTGTGGCCATCTGAGGACATTACAGAGGTGACCGAAAATGAGTCTGGACGCATCTTGGCTTTGGTGAGGGTGGCTGCTTGTACACTCTGTTTAGAGGTCTTGGATGGTACAGCACGAGTTCTGAGGGTTCGCATGTGCGAGACCACCAGGCTTCCATCCTCCGGTGTTTTTGGAGCGTGTATTTGTGTCCCTGAACAATGTGAAGGCGGTCGTGCCCGTCTTCAGTTCCAGACAGACTGGTGCATGTTCTCCAGCATTCACAGAGAGCGCGTGGCTCCATGACATTTACAGAGAAAGCCATCTCCTCGCCTCTGGACTCTGGACTATGAGACACTGGTTGTCCGTCACTTGGACTTAACGCTGTCATTGAAGCTTTGATATTCTTTTCCTTTTTTTGTGATTTTTTTAAAAGACTCATTCCCCTCCCCCTTCAGCTGCCATCTACTTTCCATACTTAATTTGTGAGAAGTTGTACATATGTTCTCCTTGTTTATATTTGAACTGTGTGCCTTTTGTTCATAAAGAATTATTTATGTTAGTTAATGTAACAAATAAAAAAAGAAACTCAAACTTCAAAATGTTGTGGATGGTTTAATTCTTAGAAGTGCTCCTTTAATCAGAGTCAAAACCGATCTCATAGTTTTCCACTAATAGCTCATTGAAACAAATGGAGAAATTCTGTGGAAAGTTTGGAATGTAAGCTTCCAAATTGTACCACATTTGTGTTTTGAAGTAAAAGTGGAGAGTATTTATGATTTGACAAAAAGTTAGTCTTGTTTTTTTACAGAAAAGGAAAAAAAAACATTTTTTGTCATGTTTTTTATCGTTTCCTGACCGTGAAACATTGTTAGATGTAAATTGAAGTTACAGTATGATGCAAAAGTCAGAGACCACCATTCATTTGTTTAGTTTCCAGTCAAAATGTCCAATAAGTTCGTTATTTATTTTCCAGAAAGCATATTTCAAAAGACGCCTCAGCAGCTAAATATTATATTAATGTTCTCAGCATTTATTCTTTTACTCTTTGCCTTTATTACAGTCTTTTCAGAGAATTTTTTTTCACGTCTCCAAAGTTCAGTGTTAGAAGTTGGTTGCATTTTTAAAGATAACAGTTCTAAGTGCTCTGTATGTGATGGGGACAGTTTTGGTGTCTACCAGGTCTTCCAGGTGGTTGTTAAGAGTCCCAAATTCTTGGAAATGTTTGGAAATCCTTCTTTTTTCATAAATTTTTCTTTAACCTTTGCTCACGCATGTGGATCCTCAGAAATATCTCCCAAAAAATGAATAACCTTTAATATTCAGAGATATCAAAAACAATACCTCATGATTTTCCACTTACTCTTTAAAACAAGTGCGGAAATTCTGTGGATATTTTGGATTCATATATGTGGCCTATATCTAATGTCCTCAGAAGTATCTCCTTATACATGGACTTCTGTAAATTTAATAACTTTTTATTATAGCACTTTCTATGAATGTTACATTTGTAGCGCATTTATAACATGTTCTCATGCATTCATAAGGCATTATAAACATGGTTATAAATATTTATGAAAATTAAATATGCTGAATTACACTTTATAGCCATGTTTATTATGCATTATGACTTGTTAAAATAAGGCATTATAAGTAGTGTTAATAACATGTTATATACTGTCAATGCCAACAAAGTCAGTCCCAGCTTGGAGAGTGTAAAGTAAAGACAAATACATAAAATATTGGTAATCTCCAATTGGAAATATTGAAATGTCCAATATTTTATTTGCCACCGCTGGTGCTCTTTGGGCTGCATTTGGGGCTTCAGTCCTGAATATTCAGAATAATATTCGTATATATTAGTATAATATTGGATATGCAGTGTTAAGTTAGTGCCAGGCTAACGGTGGTGTACATTAACAGTGGGGTACATTAACTTTCCCTCATTGGGTAAAACACTGATGGCAGCACTAGTTTAAACTCTGACGTTTGAAGCCTGTAATATGTTTTATTGTGTGTGTTTTAATGTTTCAGTAAATACTTCAACTTGAAGCCTCACTCTTAACACTGGAGGAGGCTTTAGTACAGTACGCTTCACTTTACTTAGAGCAGACAAATACAACTTATGAGTTCTTATAATTTGTTATGAACAGTACTTAAAATGCATTATGTTAATTCATAATGCATAATAAGCATGGCTATAACATGTAATGCATTTTATAAACATTTTTAACCCTGTTTATGATGCCTTATTGTATTCTAATGCATTATAACATGTTATGCATGTATTTATAGATGCTTACAAACGTGACATTCATAGAAAGTGTTACCTCTATTATTTATTCATGGCTTAGTAATCATTTGTGAACAGTATAGCAGAACGGCCGCCGTTGCTGTAGACTTCTCTTGGTTTATATGGGAATCACCTACATGTGCGTACGCGTTTGTGTGCACGTACAAGAATGCTCTGTACGTGACGTTGCTCACCGCAGATTTTTTTACCTCATACTAACCAGGATGCCTTAACACGATTCGCCACGAACGCTACAGACCAACGCTGTGTTCTCCCCCCCACCGTTCAGTGTTTATGATCTACACTACTGATACTGCGTGGAGCTGTGCGCTGCTCTCAAAATGGCTGCATTGCCTGTAGCGGTGGAGACTCAGACTACCAGCTCGCTCTGACAGTTTGACTGTGTAATTGTAGGCCGAGACGGGCCCGGGCTCACGGTGGAACGGTAGCAGCGTGGGGCGCGGGCAGCCTCTAATGGAGCTGTGAAATACGAGCCGACCTTTAACCAAGCAGCGCTGTGTCTGAGGCAGAGTGCTTTACAGAGTCCAAATGGGCCGTTAGCTCATCTCCCTGCTGTCTCACTATTCTATCCATCCATCCACTGGCGCTTTATATGCTTCCAATGCAATGTTGCCGAAGCCAGGCTTGCATTACGAGTTTCAGCGTGATCATAGTATCAGAATCAGAATCCTTTATTGATCTCAGAGGGAAATTGCAGTAGTAATTCACAGTTAGACTGATTCTCGGTCCAGTTCGCAGATTTCAGGCCAGTGGACAGCAGAAAATGGAGACGTGTTAAAGGGGTGCAGGCTCTAATGTGTTCATGTTCGACAGGAATCTGGATGTAATCTAGGAATGTGTACCGCTCAAGCTGTCAGTATCCAATGAAAGTGCCCTGGTTCTTTTCCTATTGCTGTCTCCTAGTAACAGCAGAGCACATGCAGCAAATTCCAAGTTAGGTAGTACAAGCCCAGCTGGGACAATATGTGAAATTTGAATAAAACGGAAAGCAGTGATTAATAAATTCTGTTCGATCCACATTCAATTTAAACTGGTACAAAAAGACAGTATTTAATGTTTTGCCTCATGTGCTTTGCTGTTTTTTTGTGAATATATACTCATTCCAAACATAATGCCTGCAACATGTTCCAAAAAAGTTGCGACAGGAGCACGTTTACCACTGTGTTACGTCACTTTTCCTTTTGATATGACTCCAATTGATATGATTTTGAAAGCAGAATTGTTTGCCATTGTTCTGTTATACAAGTCTTCAGCTGTGCAGCCCTCCAGTCCAATTTTGAGCATAATAAGACCCACCTTTTCAAAGGGGACAGTTCTGGACTGCAAGCAGACCAGTCTAACACATGCACTCTCTGATTATGCAGCCGTGCTGCTGTAATACGTGGAATATGTGGCTTGGTGTTGTCGTGTTGAAAGAAGGTTGGGTGTCCCTGAAAAAGACGGTGTCTGAAAGGCAGCATGTTGCTCCAAAATGTGTTCAGCATTAATGGTTCTTCCACAGATGTGCAGGTTCCCTGATAATACCCCCCCCCCCCCCTACCATGACAGACCATGGTTTAGGGACTTTACAACAGTAACATGGATGGTCAGGAGAACACAATGCCCAGTATTTCCATAAACAATCTGAAAGGTTGAGTAGTCAGACCACTACAGTAGAGTACAGTACAGTTTCCACTGTGCATCAGTTCATTTCAGATTAGCTTCAGCCCACAGAAGTCGGCGGTGTTTCTGGATGCTGTTGACATATGATTTCCACTGTCTTAACTTACATTTGTGGATACAGTGACGAACAGTGTCTACTGGCAACGGTTGGTCGAAGTATTTCCGAGCCCATGTGGTGATATTCATCACAATAAGATGTAATGCAGAATCATAAGTTACAGACACTCATGTGGTTTTCAGCCTTTTGCTTTCGCAGAGATTCCTTGAATCTTTTGATGATACAGTATTATGCACTGTAGAGGGTGAAATACCTAAAATGCTTGCAGTCCCTGGCTGAGGAATGTTTTTTTTGTACTGGTTCTTTTTGGAAGTTTAGCTGAAACATTGCCAAGTCGAGTGGTTGGTGTAGTGTAGTGGTTAACACCTCTGCCTTCTACGTTGTAGACTAGGGTTCAATCCCCTGCCTAGCCCCGTAAACACCCGGCACTATACCAATAAGAGTCTTTGGGCTAGATTTCTAATGCTGCCTTCCTGTGTAAATTAATCAAATTGTAAGTCGCTCTGGATAAGAGCGTCAGCCAAATGCCGTAAAGGTAAAGTCATAATTGCTTCACCTGGTAAAGTGTTTTTTTTTTGTTTTTTTTATCATATCACAGTATTTCTAGTCTTACTTACAACCACCCCAACTTTTTGGAATGTGTTGCAGGCATGGATTTCAGGATGAGTGTATATTTACAAAAAACAATTACGTTGATGAGCTAAAACACCATTTATCTTGTCTTTGAACTTGTTTTGTTTAAATACAGATAGAAGTAGATTTGTAAATCACAGCTTTCAGGTTTTATTTGCATTTTACCAAAATTTTACCAACTTTTTTGAAAAAGGGTTTGTATGCGAATCATAATTATGTTGTATTGATCACCATGAAAGTTTACCAAAAGTATTCGGGAAGGTTGTCACAGTCTGTTAGAACATTAGTTGTATGGTGTATTTAGCGCCGTAGATCAGGGGTCATCATTACTAACGATCCGACAGTTTGGCGAACTCCAACACCCCCGAGTCAGATTATGTTTGAACAAATGAACATATATTTGTATATATTAATATAAAGCACACAAAGCAGCTTTACAGAAACTGGGCACAAGCTCCTAGTCAGCAAACCAAGCACAACGGTGTCTTTAAGAGCATGAGAAGGAAACCTTGAGAGGAACCAAGACTTAAAAAGGGAAGCCATCCTCCTCTGGTCAGAACTGGACAAGCAAACAATAACAAGAGTTTCGAGAATTATAAATGAAGAAAAGAGGTACATTAAATGAAAGCATTCAATGAAAACCAGTGACTAATGTTAGAAGTCTATCAAAGGTCTATCTAAAAAGCAGAGATGGAAAACTCTCAGGTAGTTTTGATTCATCACTGCACTTCGGTGTTGTTTTGGATGGTTTGTGCTTGTTTGCAAGTATTGAAATTAGGTGCTTGTACTTTTATTTGATCAAATTTCCAAGAGAAAAAAAAACAAACTTCAGTAACACTTTCAATGAGTGTCACGTTTATAATCATCTATAAGCACATTTATAGCATGTTATAAGTGCATTCATAAGGCATTATAAACATGGCTATAAATCTTTATAAAAATGAATTATACTGAATTACACTTTATTGCCATGTATTCACGTATATGTATACGTGTATGTATATGTATACACGATGGATTGTTAATATAATGCATTCTAAATAGTGTTAATAACATGTTATACTGTCAGTGCCAAAGAAGTCTTTTCTTACCCAGCTGTTACGATGTGACTGAAACCCAGATGCTCGCAGATGAAAGGTTAAACGATTTATTCGTCTAGCTAGCAGCCAAGGAAACAAAAAAGGGGCAAAACACAAAGTACAGTCCAAAAGTCTGATAACAAATCCACACAACCAGCAAAAATACCAAAAGGGAAAGGCAACAGACGTAGTCAAAAACACGATTCTAAACGGTCAAAATCACAGTGAGACAAGCAAAAGCAAGAAGAATTCGCTCAGTAAGTTTTAGAGAAAACAATACCTCGCACTGACTGACTGTCAGAGCCAGGCTTAAATGCTCAGCTCTAACGAGGCACAGGTGACATTCATCAAAAGTCTGGGGATTGTGAGCGCAGACCTGGTGATGATCTCCCAGGGTTTTCTGGGAGTTGGAGTTCACTCGACAAGCTGAATGTGTGACACCAGCGCTCTCACTTTAAATGTTACATCACATCGCAGCAAACCAAGTACCCATCAGCCCCTCCACTGAACCCACTCTGACATCACACTGAGCGTGAAGTCACTGTGGAGTGAAGGCCTGGAGAGGGAGAGGTGAGATAGTAAAGTGCTGTCATTGTAATTTGTTCTCTCACTGGTTCTAATGTCAAGTACTAGAACCCTTCACTCTGTAACACTACACTACAGTACATTCATTTCTGCTAGCATCCTATTGGATATGCAGTGTTAAGTTAGTGCCAGGCTAACGGTGGTGTACATTAACAGTGGTGTACATTGACTTTCCCTCATTGGGTAAAACACTGATGGCAGCACTAGTTTAAACTCTGACGTTTGAAGCCTGTAATGAGCTTTATTGTGTGTGTTTTACTACCCCAATTCCAATGAAGTTGGGACACTGTGTAAAACAATACTTCAACTTGAAGCCTCACTCATAACACTGGAGGAGGCTTTAGTATAGTGCACTTCACTTTACTTAGAGCGGACAAATACAACTTATAAGCTCTTATAATGTCTTCTGAACAGTATATATAATGCATTATGTTGAAATAATGCATAATAGGCATGGCTACAATGTGTAATGCATTTTTATAAATATTTATAGCCATGTTTAACATGCCTAGCTGATGAATGCATTATAACATGTTATGAATATGTTTATAGATGCTTACAAATGTGACATAGAAAGTTCTTTTAGTTTAGCGTCACTTTGGCAAATGAGGCCTGTCTACATTATGAATGTTTTAGCAAAACACCTCCAATACTGAACAATATGATGATGATTAAGAAGAATAAGGGAAGACTATTAATAACTGTTATGGCATCAGTCGACGAACGATCATAGCACAGTAAAACGGGTCTTTCTTTATGTCATTACTGAATGTACGACTGAACAAAGTATTATTTGGGGGGTGTACTAGGAGAGAAAGATCCATTCCTGTCCCTCAGCACCCATCCTCTTCCCCCCTCTCCCTCCAGTGGGCTATGGGTTCCTGATCTCCATGGTTAATGAATCCCAGAGCTAGAAAGAAAGAGAGAGAGAATGCGGCAGCAGGGGAACGCTCCCCACCCTGGAGCAAGCCGGGGGGACTTCAGCTTCCCTCTATTCTCCTCTCTCTGGTATGCCTAACACACCTCCCTCCTTCCCTCTGTCTTTTTGTCCTCTTTGTTGCTCGGGCTCGTCATGGCCTGAAGTAAACGATGCCTCTCAAGCCTCAAAGATGTCAAAGTTAGTTACCTTCTGGAGGGCAGATGGTGGGAGAGGAAACATGAAGGCCCCTCGTGCTTTAGACGAGGAAGGATTTAGGGTTTCTTGACCGTTTGCAATTTGCTTGTATGTCTTATTTACATGCAACATAACACAAGTTGCCCCGCCCCTCTGTCTGTCTGTCCTCGAAGGCTCCTCTCACACTAAAAGCTCTGGAGCAGTCAGCCTGTTTGTCTGCCTGACTGCCCTCGTGGAATTATCACTGGCACACAGCCCCCCTCTCGTTTAGCAGCCCTGGGGGACAGAATGGCTGGGCCGGGGAAGAGTGCACGAGTGAAAGGAAGGAGGAAGATCTTCGATCACGAGTCTTGGGAGTGAACCATGAAACAGGAGCCTGATACCATGAGTCACCGATCAGTTGTTTGGTGGTGAAGAAAAGCGAAGGCGTAAGCTTTCCTACCTCACAGCTCAGAGGTCTTCAATTCTTTCATTTTTCGACCTGTTTCCAGTTTCAGGTCCTGGATTTTTTGATCAGCAGTAGTTGGGCCCTTCTACCAGGATTTTAGCTGACTTGGTTTAAATTCCTGTTGCTTTGAGTGGCCCTATAACTTACTTATGTTTATTTCATTCAAAAAATTATGTAACCCTATTTTATCACTAACAAAACAATCATGTCTATTGAAACTTTCAGTGTTTCAGTGCTGAAAGTTTTCATCAACGCTAGCCGGTACACGGCTAGTCAACACAGCTTTGAACAGTTGTACATACATACAATCATACTAGTTTTCATTGAAGCACAAAAAGTGCTTAATTGTAGAAAATCTGGGTTTCTTAGTTCTTAATGTTCCGCACTGATTTTCAGACTATGGGACACAGTTACTTGGGTGGATCTAACTGATCGCCATGTGGTCATGAAGGACAGGGATGCAGCCTCACTTCCTGCTCTGAAACGCAGGGGTGTGGCTAAAGTAAGGCTCCACCTACAAAGAAAAACCCTTTATATTTCTTAATTTTTTATACAGAACTTTTTTTTCACTTATTTTCCTTTGACTTCCTCTTCCTCATGTCAGTGGATTATCTCTTCAGACAGACAGACAGACAGACAGACAGACAGATAGATAGATAGATAGATAGATAGATAGATAGATAGATAGATAGATAGATAGATAGATAGATAGATAGATAACAGGCAGATACATAGACAGACGGACGGATGGACAGACAGACAGACAGACAGGCAGACAGATAGATAGATAGATAGATAGATAGATAGATAGATAGATAGATAGATAGATAGATAGATAGATAGATAGATAGATAGATAAAAGGCAGATACATAGACAGACGGACGGACGGACGGACGGACGGACGGACGGACGGACGGACAGACAGACAGACAGACAGATAGATAGATAGATAGATAGATAACAGGCAGATACATAGACAGACGGACGGATGGACAGACAGACAGACAGACAGGCAGACAGATAGATAGATAGATAGATAGATAGATAGATAGATAGATAGATAGATAGATAGATAGATAGATAAAAGGCAGATACATAGACAGACGGACGGACGGACGGACGGACGGACGGACAGACAGACAGACAGACAGACAGATAGATAGATAGATAGATAGATAGATAGATAGATAGATAGATAGATAGATAGATAGATAGATAACAGGCAGATACATAGACAGACGGACGGACGGACGGACAGATAGATAGATAGATAGATAGATAGATAGATAGATAGATAGATAGATAGATAGATAGATAGATAGATAGATAGATAGATAGATAACAGGCAGATACATAGACAGACGGACGGACAGACAGACAGACAGACAGACAGACAGACAGACAGACAGACAGACAGATAGATAGATAGATAGATAGATAGATAGATAGATAGATAGATAGATAGATAGATAGATAGATAGATAGATAGATAGATAGATAGATAGATAGATAGATAGATAACAGGCAGATACATAGACAGACGGACGGATGGACAGACAGATAGATAGATAGACAGACAGATAGACAGACAAATACATAGATAGACAGATAGATGGATGGACGGACGGACGGACAGACAGATAGATAGATAGACAAGCAGAGAGACAGATAGAGAGACAGATACATAGATAGATAGACAGACAGACAGATAGACAATGTTCCCCATTGTGGGTCCAGCCCCCTAATAACTGCTCCTGGGAGCAACAGGGGCATCAAACAGTCTTTAAGAACATGAGGAAGAAACCCTGAGAGGAACCAAGAGTTATGATACAAAGTAGGACAGGTTTACAGGGAGGCCTGAACAGAGGCCCTGCGATCATACAGAGCAAAGACCCTGGAGATAAACTAGTGACTGGTGGACTGATTGTGTTAGACATACAGAATGTTAGATATGAGAGGATGGTGGGTAAGAATTTAAGCACGAGCATAAATCAGGATTACAACTTCAAGAAATGGGTCAGGAGTTCACACAGGGCATGCAGTGATGAAGCTCATTATGGCAGAAGTTCAGGAGGGACATGATGGTGCACTATTCCTCAAAATATCTGGAGGCCTTTATCAGCAGTATGTTCCTGAAATCAGCATGTATGAGGAATTTGTCTCAGTGAGTTCAACCTACAGAACATAATATCAGGAAATACACCGATCAGCTGTAACATTATAACCACCTCCTTGTTTCTACGCTCATTGTCCATTTTATCAGCTCCACTTACTGTATAGCTGCACTTTGTAGTTCTACAGTTACAGACTGTAGTCCATCTGTTTCTCTGATACTTTGTTAGCCCTCTTTTACCCTGTTCTTCAGTGGTCAGGACCTCCATGGACCCTCACAGAGCAGGTACTGTTTGGGTGGTGTTTTTAAACTCTGTGTCCACTCTCTGTCCACTCTGTTTGTCAGTTTGTGATTTTTTTTGCCCTGCTACATCTGCCCTGGTCAACTGTAAGTGGTACTATGGAGAAATGGAAATGTCTAGGAGCAACAGCTCAGTTATGAAGCAGTAGATTTTAAATGCACAGAGATTTTTATATTGGAAAATAAAGCAAGACAAATATTACAAACAACTGAGAAAAAAATGGACTAGGTTTATTGTAAAATCATTTTATAGAAAATAGTGTTGCTGATATTTTGCCAAATTAAAATTATTTACTAAACTAATTTACAAAGTATACCTAAAGAAAGGAAAGAAGGAAAAATAAGTAAATGAGACTGTAAGCGGTGATAAGTGGAGTTTTGTCTAATACTTAAACACCGGTGGGCCGCCCAGAAAATGCTGAGCAAACCAACAGTGGACCACCAGCATTGCCACCAGGCAACAGTGGCCAGCTATCCTCTTGCTGTCAGGTATGTGGATGTGTAATGATTTTATCATGGAATAAACTAAAGGATATTGCTACATATTATGTTTAACATACCTATGCATACAAAAATATTACTTTTCAATGTGCTGTACAAAACATATGTATATGAGTTAAAGGGTTAAAGGTAAGCTGAATTTGCTGGAGCTGTTGAGCAACAGCATCCAACTCTGTAGGAACCCACTGGATAACAAGACGTGGGTAAACCACAGTCATTTAAATCATTTACAACCACTGTGATGCCGAATGACTGCTTTCACTTTAGGAACAGGCAGGTTTGTTGTTCTGCGCTGCGTGTGCATGCACGCATGCCATCGTTGCATAAGTGTTCCAGGTCTTTGCTTTAAAGGAGTAAAATGGCGAATAATCTGCTTTGCAGTTTTGCCTCTTAACGCAAATCAGTCAGTCTTTAAAATTGCACTGGAGCCTACATCATGAGTGTTTTTCAGTGCTGATCAAGTAGATCAAAAGTACAGTGGACCTTCAGCATTAGTTGCGGTCGCTGGGTTCCCTGAGCTGTATGATTTCGTAGAACAAAATTAGCATGACGTATGTAAAAAGTAACTTTTTTAGATTAGCTTGTTTCACTAGCAGCACCACATTTGCTAGGTCACTTTCTAAAAGGATGACTAACAGAATTTCCTGCCCATATATACACTATATTGCCAAAATTCAGATGTTCCAATCACTTTCATGGCCGCAGGTGTATAAAACCAAGCACCTAGGCCTGCAGACTGCTTCTACAGACATTAGTGAAAGAATGGGTCGCTCTCAGGAGCTCAGTGAATTCCAACGTGGTACCAGGATGCCACCTGTGCAACAAGTCCAGTCGTGAAATTTCCTCACTACTAAATATTCCACAGTCAACTGTCAGTGGTATTATAACAAGTGGAAATGATTGGGAACAACAGCAGCTACGTAATGACAGCAGCCACGTAAAATGACAGCATGGGGTCAGCGGATGCTGAGGCACATAGTGCGCAGAGGTCACCAACTTTCTGCAGAGTCAATCACTACAGACCTCCAAACTTCATGTGTCCTTCAGATCAGCTCAAGAACAGCATAGAGAGCTTCATGGAATGGGTTTCCATGGCTGAGCAGCTGCACCCAAGCCTTACATCACCAAGCGCAATACAGAGCATCGAATGCAGTGGTGTAAAGCGCCGCCACTGGACTCTAGAACAGTACTTGTCTGACTGCATTTTCCGAGTGTAAAGTTTGGTGGAGGGGGGATTATGGTGTGAGGTTGTTTTTCAGGAGTTGCGCTCGGCCCCTTAGTTCCAGTGAAAGGAACTCTTAATGCTTCAGCACCAAGAGATTTTAAACAATTTCATGCTCTCAACTTTGTGGGAACAGTTTGGGAACGGCCCCTTCCTGTTCCATGACTGCTCACCAATGTACAAAGCAAGGTCAATAAAGACACAGATGAGCGAGTTTGGTGTGGAAGAACACAAAAACGGATGTTTCTGTAGGATGATCCAAATATCTAAACTCATTAATAAGTTATAGAGTCACATAACTCACCAACTAGCATTATGCAAACCACATGCCTAAATCATCAGATGCTTAATATTGTTACATATATATATATATATATGGCACATATAGCTGGAATAGAGAAGACTCTTGTCCATTTTCTTGCTTAACAATGTGGTTTGAGGCAAATGGTTGATGATGTAGATGTGCAGTTTCCACAATGCTGAGATACCAAACATGTCTTGACTGGGATAAAGTGAACAATTCCTTCTGCTCGTTAAGTCACAGGCATAAGAAGCTACACAGAGGGTGTGTTTCCAGAAGCCAAGCAGTGGCCCGAGTCTGAATCCCCTATGCTTCCTGCTCACAGCCTGGTTATGTACAGCTCCAACGTCGCCCAGCTGCAACTGATGAACATTCCAGCCCCTGCTTTTTTCCATCATTTCAGATCCTCGCCATAAGCCCAGGCAGAGCGGGCAAAGACGGCCCAAATAAAGGCAACGGATTGGCAGGTGAACTCTGCTCGAACCTGAAGGAGGCCTGCTGCACATGACCTTCGCTCCCTGCCCTGAGGATGTGGCATTGAGGGATCGGTGTGCCATGCATGGGCCTTCAAACTTGACACTTAGCATTCACAGTGGGTCCTATTAACACTATTTCTATCAGGGGCACTTTTTAGAGCACTATTATAGGCAACAGATGTAGTCCCTGATCACTATTCCCTACACTTGTAAATCAAGGACACTATCTAAACACTTTTATAGGGAACAGAAATTGTCCCATAATCACTACTTACTACATCTAGAGCACTATGCCTAACATTTATGAGGAACATAAATGGTCCCCTAATCACTTTTCCCTATATTGGACAATCAATGGAACTATGTAGGACACTATTACGATGGAACACAAATGGTCTCCTAATCTTTATTCCCTGTGGAGTTTTGCAGAGCATTATCATGGGGAACAGAATTGGCCTACTAACCTATATTCCAGGTACCAGGAGTACCACATAGAACACTATGTTAAGTGACAGTGGTTGCTAATCACTGTTCCCTACATTGGACAATCAAAGGCACAATATAGAACACTATTATAGGGTCACCTAATCATTATTCCCTACATCAGCAGCACTACATAGAACACTGTAACGAACAGAATCCTTATCCACCCTAATCACTGACAATTAAGGGTACTACATAGGTCACTTTTATCAGGAACAGGAAGCATCCCTAATCACTATTCTCTACATTGGAAAATCCGTAGCACTAGATAGAGCAGTTTTATCGGGAAGAACGGTCCCTAACTACTGTTCCCTGCAATGGACAATCAAGGGCACTACATAAGACACTTAATCTACGTTCACTTTACCAGGTTGAAGTGACACAAATCCAGATTTTGTCCTAATGTGACTCAGATCTGGTGTTTTCAGGACTGTGTGGACAGTCTGATCTTTTCTGATCTTTTCAAATCTGACCTTAGACACTTTCATATATGGTCCTAGATCGGATACGTATCTGATTCGTGTCCATGCGACTTTAATGTGATGTCCAGATCTGAATTATTGTGCTTTTTTTCCTCCTTGCATGTGTCATCATTCAGCATTACCATGGCAGCAGCGCCAAACAGAAGTTAAAGCCTGTAAACGGTGGAAAAGCAGCTCATCTCACCTTTTTCTCCTTCGTCTGGCTCTAATAATGAAGCAGAGAGCTGATCAGAGTTAATGATCTTCTCAGCGAAGCCCGTTCTGCTCATTGGTTTGTGCTGAGGATGCAGTGATTCAATCATGTGATGTTACTGAGTAGGATGTGCTCATCTCATGCTTGTCATTTCAGGACGTTGGTTCGTTCACATTAATGACAGATTTGAGTCTCGTACCTAAACCAGTGTGAACTGTTCTGTCAGAGAGATTGGATTGGAGCAAAAAATCGGATTTGAGCAATAAGGCTTGTAATGTGAGCGTAGCTTTTTATCGGGAACCAAAATGATCCCTAATCACTGTTCCCTACATTATAAAATCAGTAATACCATATAGAACCCTTACATCGGGACCAAAAATGGTCCCTAACCCCTGTTCCCCACACTGGACAATCAAGGGTACTATACAGAACACAACTGTAGGGATCAGACATGGTTCCCTAATCAATTTTGCCTACGTTGAAACACTATATAGAAGAATATTGGAGAGAACAGAATCCTAGTAAAGTTTCGTAAACATTACACGCTGTGATTGAAAGTGTAGAGCGTTAAGGGTAATTTAAGTGCATCAGTGTTGTGGGTGTGTGCACTGGATGTACTCCACCATGTTTCTGGACACCCCTAAAATGGTGCACTACACAGTGAACAGAGCACAGTTTGGGTTCTTGTCCATGTCGCTCACTCGCCCGCCTCACCAGTCCAGCTCCTCTGGTTCATGTCGTTCACTCCTTTCTCCTGATGCTGTTTGTGTCGTGTTGTTGGCGACTGCAACAATGGAGGTTTGGCTTCCTCACTCAGTCTTTCTCTTTCTCTCCTCCTCTGCCCTCTTTGGCTTTGAGGTGCCTGTCATCCTTTGTTTCTCTAATTGGGTTTTAGAGGATTTCAGTCTGGGGTGGGGAGGGGGGAATTGAGGCTAAGGCCAGATTTCCAGGAACAACAGGCTCATTAGAAGGGCAGAGGGTTGATTGGAGTCAAAGTATGCGTGACCGGTTGGCTGAGGACAGGCATGGTCGAAATGGAGTTGTGCCCAGGGCTTTGGAGACCAGCAGACCAGGAGTGTTCGGTTACCGGACTTTGTGTTTGACGGTTCATTGCAGTGTGTCCCACCAGAGGGTCCATATTTTTGGCTTTGTTTTTTGCTCTGTCTCAGCCCACAATACACCTGCAGCAGGTATTGAGTGTCCGTGACAGCTTTGTTCAGGTGTGTTGGGCAGAAACCAACAGCAGAAACGTGGACCATCTGGTTTGAGAAACACAGCTGTATTGGCTTTCATATTGTAGCCTATTCTCTAAAGCCCTCTAATGTTTATTAATTACATGATTTGTTAATGGAATATTGTATAAAAGATATAGGCCAACTTTTAAAGCATAAACATTATAACCACCTCCTTGTTTCTACGCTCATTGTTCATTTTATCAGCTCCACTTATTGTATAGCTGCACTTTGTAGTTCTACAGTTACAGACTGTAGTCCATCTGTTTCTCTGATACTTTGTTAGCCCCCTTTTACCCTGTTCTTCAGTGGTCAGGACCCCCATGGAGCTTCACAGAGTAGGTACTATTTGGGTGGTGGATCATTCTCAGCACTGCCGTAACACTGACATGGTGGTGGTGTGTTGCACTGGTTGAGTGGATCAGAGACAGCAGTACTGCTGGAGTTTTTAATCACCTCAGTGTCACTGCTGGACTGAGAATAGTCCAACCAACAAAAAATATCCAGCCAACAGCGTCCTGTGACCACTGAAGGACTAGCACAAACTGTGCCACAGCAGATGAGCTATTATCTCTGACTTTACATCTACAAGGTGGACTGACAAGGTAAGAATGTCTAATAGAGTGGACAGAGAGTGGACACAGTGTTTAAAAACTCCAGCAGCACTGCTGCATCTGATCCACTCAGACCAGCACAACACACACAGTGCTGAGAATGATCCACCACCCAAATAGTACCTGCTCTGTGAGGGTCCATGGGGTCCTGACCACTGAAGAACAGGGTAAAAGGGGCATCAGAGAAATGGACTACAGTCTGTAACTGTAGAACTACAAGTGCACCTATACAGTAAGTGGAGCTGATAAAATGGACAATGAGCGTAGAAACAAGGAGGTGGTCATAACGTCATGCCTGATTGGTGTATAGCACAGCTAATAGGTGAAATCAGTGAGTGCACTTCTTTCCTGATACCTAAAAACCTTACCAACTTCTCTCATGTTAAGGATGTCCTTGAATGCTCTGCTCAAGCCTCTCCATGAGATTAACTCTCTCAGTTTCATTGCCTTCATTTGGTGCAACTGAGATGATGAGGGTCTAAAGCTTTCCTGGATTCATGGCTTGATAGATTCTTTTAGTCCTCGCAAGAGGTTAAAATAACCTTGTTCAGCTCAGTCTATATTCACAAAACATATGACTCCAGTTGGTGTCATTCCCCACCGATTGAAACTTTATTAGAGGGTCTCAGAAACGAAAGAGTATACGGGTCATTCCCCATTTGGAGTGGGAATTCAGGTGGATACATTTTTTAAAAATCAATTTCTTTTATCCCAAAACTAAATCTTACTATGTCCACTAACATCTCCTGTTAGCACACATGGACTAAGCCACTTCTCCCTTTAGGGTTCCTGGAGCCTATCCCAGTGGTCATTGAGCAAAGGCAGGAAAGCAGGACACACTCTAGACAGGTCGCCAGTCCATCGCAGGGCAGACAGACACAATCACTCAATTTAGCATTTACAACTGGCCTGACTTCATGTCTTTGGATTGCAGGAGGAAACCCATGCGGACACGGGGAGAACATGCAAACTCCTCACAGAAAGGATCCTGGTCACCCAGCCGGGGAATCGAACCCAGGCCCTACTTGCTGTAAGGCGAGAGCACTACTACACTGCGCCACCGTTGCCGCCCTTCTCCTGTTATCATATATGCAAAAAGGAGAGCTTAATTATAAACATATGTTACAGTCACTGGTTTTAACTGAAAACACCAGTGACGGTGACTCCACTGACATTCTGGTTAAAACTGAGGATTCTGTAAATTGGTTGACTCGTTGGTGGTCAGGTGACCCCGTGCAACCATTTACAATCAGTAATAAAATGATAATTTTGCATCATTTTGACAAAATTTTAATTACCCAGCCATGAAAGCACATAACACCGGTGACACATAGAAGTTCATAGCTGCCTGATAAACAAACTGACTCATAAATTAATGAAATACAGTGAGCGAGTGTGACTCGGATTCTCATGCCTTCGGATGCTTCCTCTCTGATGAGCCTCAACCGCAGGAAGCAGTTTAATAGAGCTGTGTTAAAATGTAATATAAGCGTCCTGATCACAGCAGTGACCAAAATCTCGGTGACAAATGAATGAAATAAATTCGTATTCCTTAAACGCAGTATGTGACATTAATGATATAAAAAGTAAACATGAATTGTTTTATATGAATTCTTAAAATGAAAAATATTGTTTAATATTAAAAATGGTTGAAAACTGGTGTCTTTGAAACAGGA